>NC_042959.1:47926059-48226059 GCF_901001165.1 Salmo trutta | reverse complement strand
TGTCATGGTGGGTGTACGCACTACACAGGAAATCCTGTTGACAAACCTCACACCAGACAGTGAGGGGATCGGAAATGAAACGTGTGGAAATAATATGCATTCACGTCATGGTTACTATAGGGACTTAAAATGACACAGTCTTGCATTTAGCCTTCAACCATACACACCTTAGTATGTTTGTGCAGGTGCTCCTGGTAGTTACGGATTTTGGAGGTCAAAATGGCCACTAAAAAGGTCAAGAAAGGCGTTAAGAAGTGAACAAACGATTGCTGAAATAAGGTGGTTCCTCAGAGGAAAAGCACGGTTGTTCACTAGGTCCAAAACGGGAACCTACCCTTGACTTCTGTAGAGCTGCGGTCAGCTTCATCCCTCTGGACTTTTGCAATCAGCTGCTCCGTTTTCAATCTCAACTTCTCGCTCTGGTGACACAAAACATGGTGGTTTGATTATGCAATATCCAGCATAGGTATAGAAAAATGCTCGTATCATAATGTAAACTATAGCAACTAACAGAGGAATACACAAACTGTAGTTACTCTTATGTAGTTATTCTTATGAGCACAATGAGAAAGACTAGATGAAAAGAATGTAGTAACAAGGTAAAAAGAACATACATGGCTTGCTAGTTCCAGTGTCAGAAGTCTTTTGACCAGGTCATCAGTGCTGTAAACACATAATAACAGATCAGCATTAGGAAGAGATGTACTGTAGAGTAGAGGTATAGTACAAACGCTGAGTATGCCTATTTATTGTACAAATAAAGACAGAATAACTATTTTAAACAGCATCATCTCATTGCTGTAGTTGTTTGGACGTGGGAGAATTGAACATTCATGAGCCATGTCTGCATGACATAAAATACACTTCATTTAAGTCTGGACAAATGAAATGTACATACGTTTGAGCGATTGGAACAGCGGCATATTCCATTTTCAGCATTGTCGGAGGAAGATCACTCAACTGACTTTGCATCACTGATGGAAAAAAACTTAGACAGTAAATATCAAACATCCAAGTGGTCTTAGATCAAATAGTTGACCTTGGACCTCCATACCTGGCTTCTTCTTTCTTATGGCACGGGTTTAGTTTCTCACAGGCTGAGTGGTGAAACTCCCAATACCTGGTAAGAATGAAACAAATTATCAAACAATACATAATTACTCTTAGTCCATTGCTTTATGAACCATAGGATGGTGCCAGATTTATGCCTGCAACTACACTGAGTGCACAAAACATAAAGAACACCTGATCTTTCCATGGCATAGACTGACCAGGTGAATGCGATGATCCCTTATTGATGTCACTTGTTAAATTCACTTCAATCAGTGTAGATGAAGGGGAGGAGACAGGTAAAAAAAAAATGATTTGTAAGCCTTTAAACATGGATTGTGTATGTGTGCCATTCGGAGGGTGAATGGGCAAGACAAAATATTTAAGTGTCTTTGAACGGGGTATGGTGGTATGTGCTAGGTGCAACGGTTTGTGTCAAGAACTGCAATGCTGCTGGGTTTTCATGCTCAACAGTTTTCTGTGTGTAGAATGGTCCACCACCCCAAGAACATCCAGACAACTTGACACAACTCTGGGAAGCATTAGACTCAACATGGGCCAGCATTCCTGTGGAACGCTTTTCGACACAGTCTATGTCCCAAACGAATTGAGGCTATTCTGAAGGCAAAAGGGGCAGGGGTAGTGCAGCTAAATATTAGGAAGATGTTCTTAATGTTTTGTACATGTGCCTGCATGAGAAAGTGTCTGTAAGCATGTTCAGCAGAAACATGGTTTGCAGTAAGAGTTAGGATGTCTTACTGTAGTAGTACTTGTGGACCTACATTTTGTGAACTGTCGTGCAGAGATCATAGAAACAAGAGTGGAGTGTCATGTTCTGTATACATGATCAAGAGTGGTGGGGTGAGAAAAGCTACTGCAGACACATTGCAGGGGGCCTGTGGGGAAAATAACTCTGGTTCCCACATCCTCTTCATAAAAACCACTAGCAGACTGACTGATTACATGATGAGAAATGTATTAGTCATATGTCTGGGTTAAAATGGCATTAGCTTCGCACCCGTCTGGTTACAAATTATTCCTTTCATTTCAGCTGTTTAGACAGGTAGCTACTAGCTAAAGTTATCACTACATTAGTATACAATAATGATCTATTTTTATGAAACCATATAGCTAGCCTAGTTAGTATACACAGGATGATAAGGACAATGGAGTAGTGATTGATGTCCCTATACAAAGCCTGTGTCACTGTGTACAAAGAGAATAACTCATATGTACCTGTCTATAAATGTTGTTGTTGTTGTTGTGATTAGCTATCTGTACACGAGATATCATAGCTAATTGCTGCAGTGCCCTCTCCTGGCCTACCCAAGGAATAATTGTACTCGTTACATGACTAATGGAAAAGAACATTTCTACGAGGTGTTATGATGATGATAAGTGGGTTTTCACACGAAATCTACCTATTCCGTATTTTTCAGTAATGGTTCATTGATTCTTGCTCGGCATGTGCAGCTAGCTAGTTGACATGCATGCGCGCACATCGACAAGACGTTTCATTCGGGTATGGGTGTATATATATATATACACTGCTCAAAAAAATAAAGGGAACACTAAAATAACACATCCTAGATCTGAATGAATGAAATAATCTTATTAAATACTTTTTTCTTTACATAGTTGAATATGCTGACAACAAAATCACACAAAAATAATCAATGGAAATCCAATTTATCAACCCATGGAGGTCTGGATTTGGAGTCACACTCAAAATTAAAGTGGAAAACCACACTACAGGCTGATCCAACTTTGATGTAATGTCCTTAAAACAAGTCAAAATGAGGCTCAGTAGTGTGTGTGGCCTCCACGTGCCTGTATGACCTCCCTACAACACCTGGGCATTCTCCTGATGAGGTGGCGGATGGTCTCCTGAGGGATCTCCTCCCAGACCTGGACTAAAGCATCCGCCAACTCCTGGACAGTCTGTGGTGCAACGTGGCGTTGGTGGATGGAGCGAGACATGATGTCCCAGATGTGCTCAATTGGATTCAGGTCTGGGGAACGGGCGGGCCAGTCCATAGCATCAATGCCTTCCTCTTGCAGGAACTGCTGACACACTCCAGCCACATGAGGTCTAGCATTGTCTTGCATTTGGAGGAACCCAGGGCCAACCGCACCAGTATATGGTCTCACAAGGGGTCTGAGGATCTCATCTCGGTACCTAATGGCAGTCAGGCTACCTCTGGCGAGCACATGGAGGGCTGTGCGGCCCACCAAAGAAATGCCACCCCACACCATGATTGACCCACCGCCAAACCGGTCATGCTGGAGGATGTTGCAGGCAGCAGAACGTTCTCCACGGCTTCTCCAGACTCTGTCACGTCTGTCACGTGCTCAGTGTGAACCTGCTTTCATCTGTGAAGAGCACAGGGCGCCAGTGGCGAATTTGCCAATCTTGGTGCTCTCTGGCAAATGCCAAACGTCCTGCACGGTGTTGGGCTGTAAGCACAACCCCCACCTGTGGACGTCGGGCCCTCATACCACCCTCATGGAGTCTGTTTCTGACCGTTTGAGCAGACACATGCACATTTGTGGCCTGCTGGAGATTATTTTGCAGGGCTCTGGCAGTGCTTCTCCTGCTCCTCCTTGCACAAAGACGGAGGTAGCGGTCCTGCTGCTGGGTTGTTGCCCTCCTACGGCCTCCTCCACGTCTCCTGATGTACTGGCCTGTCTCCTGGTAGCGCCTCCATGCTCTGGACACTACGCTGACAGACACAGCAAACCTTCTTGCCACAGCTCGCATTGATGTGCCATCCTGGATGAGCTGCACTACCTGAGCCACTTGTGTGGGTTGTAGACTCCGTCTCATGCTACCACTAGAGTGAAAGCACCGCCAGCATTCAAAAGTGACCAAAACATCAGCCAGGAAGCATAGGAACTGAGAAGTGGTCTGTGGTTACCACCTGCAGAACCACTCCTTTATTGGGGGTGTCTTGCTAATTGCCTATAATTTCCACCTGTTGTCTATTCCATTTGCACAACAGCATGTGAAATGTATTGTCAATCAGTGTTGCTTCCTAAGTGGACAGTTTGATTTCACAGAAGTGTGATTGACTTGGAGTTACATTGTGTTGTTTAAGTGTTCCCTTTATTTTTTTGAGCAGTATATTTACCTGTCAATACAGTCTCATTGTTGTTGTGTGAGGGCCCTGTGATGACAGAGGTTGACGTCCCATGTTTCAATGGGAGAGACGCACAGGTTCCTTTCAGCCTGGATAAAACGGCACATTCTTGCAGAACGACAGATGTCGATTTAAGAGCGCTTCTTAAAGCCATACTTGATAACATGGCTGATTCAGAGATTATTTGATATGTATGTCAGGTATTAATGGTCAAAATATAACGAGTAAACAGCATTCGTCCCCTACATGAGGATCGCCATTTTGATTAGACAGAAGTAATCAGACGGAGAGGTCGATTCACGGCCTTGAATAATCTTTGAGGTCCTGCACACTCATCCTATTTCCCTAGTAAAAATAGCATTTGAATGACCAAAACATCACCCATAATGTTTTCATGCTATTAAAATGCTCAGAATTGAAGAAATTTTACATTTTCTCTCATCTCAAACTATCAGGAAGCCTGAAAGAAAAGGCTGAGTGAGCAGGGTTGCCATGTTTGCAGTTTTACTGGATTGGGCTACTTTGAAAACTGAAGCGGGTGAAAATGTATTGATCGCGGGTTGCAGGTTTTTGGGCTACTTCTAAATTGCACCGTGGCCACCATGGCATCTCTTTACATTTGAGTTTTTATTAATTTCACACTGCTACTGCTGACTATCATGCTAGCATTTAGTTTGCAACAGCACAGGTTTATATAAACCTTGCTGTTTGCCATTCTGACCTTGGCAACAAACGATCTCCCTCCTGCCATAGAGAGTTGACATGTCGAACGTCAGCTAGCCATTTTTATGACCAGGCGAAATCATGCAACAGCATCATTATTATAGATATAAATGTCATTGCAAAACCGCTAAAACAAATAAAAAGGGAGCTAGTTCGCTGTCATTTCAGAGTTTGGTGTGACTGTTAGTTTAGCTGTTGTTTGCTAAAAATCCACATTACACTCTGGGGTAGGGATATAACCTTCAAGGTTCTTTGCCTTCACTGGGTATATAGTACCTTTTTAGTTGTGTTCTTTAATCTCGTCCAAAGAAGCAAAAAGGATTATATATGGAACCCCAAATAACCCTTTTTTTCTAAGAGTGTAGGACTGGGGGGCGGTCAGGATACAAGGAATGAGGCAAACAACAATTATGAGGGGAAAGTATGTAGCTAGCTAGTTAATTAGTTAGTTGTTCTCACATCACTTGTCATGTCTGCCTGCTGCAGCGCTCTCACAACACAAACGAATGTGCTTAAAACACACCCATTCGGCCCTCCCTCACTCAGTAGCAGCCTGCCTGCTAGCTAGAAGCAAGAGGAAATAATGTGTTGAAAAATTTACACTCTTAGGATGCGTTTGTAAATTCACTCTGGCTATCTACTCTGATTTCAGAGCACTCTCATCTGAGTTTGCCAGGGTGCAGAATAACTGATGCATTTACGAACGCACAACAGCAGTTGAATATGACCGTTATCAGTAAACGTCATCCAAAAAACACAATTCATTTGTTGCCAGCAGCACAGTTAGTCACCAACGCTCTACATAACATGAAAATAGACCAACCGACTCTGCTAGGGGGAGTAAAATGGTCAGAGTGACGTGTTCTCTCGTTTGTGTATGGAAGTAACTAGCAAGGTAGCCAACTTTAGCCAGTTAGCTTGGGTGCTTGACTACCGTTGTGAGGTCAGAACACTTCGATTAACCCTACTGTACTCATGGCTTCCAGTGTACAGTCGTGGCCAAAAGTTTTGAGAATGACACAAATATTAATTTCTACAGTTTGCTGCTTCAGTGTCTTTAGATATTTTTGTCAGATGTTACTATGGAATACTGAAGTATAATTACAAGCATTTCATAAGTGTCAAAGGCTTTTATTGACAATTACATGAAGTTGATGCAAACAGTCAATATTTGCAGTGCTGACCCTTCTTTTTCAAGACCTCTGCAATCTGCCCTGGTATGCTGTCAATTAACTTCTGGGCCACATCCTGACTGATGGCAGCCCATTCTTGCATAATCAATGCTTGGAGTTTGTCAGAATTTGTGGGGTTTTGTTTGTCCACCCGCCTCTTGAGGATTGACCACAAGTTCTCAATGGGATTATGGTCTGGGGAGTTTCCTGGTCATGGACCCAAAATATCGATGTTTTGTTCCCCGAGCCACTTAATTATCACTTTTGCCTTATGGCAAGGTGCTCCATCTTGCTGGAAAAGGCATTGTTTGTCACCAAACTGTTCCTGGATGGTTGGGAGAAGTTGCTCTCGGAGGATGTGTTGGTACCATTCTTTATTCATGGCTGTGTTCTTAGGCAAAATTGTGAGTGAGCCCACTCCCTTGGCTGAGAAGCAACCCCACACATGAATGGTCTCAGGATGCTTTCTGTTGGCATGACACAGGACTGATGGTAGCGCTTACCTTGTCTTCTCCGGACAAGCTTTTTTCCGGATGCCCCAAACAATCGGAAAGGGGATTCATCAGAGAAAATGACTTTACCCCAGTCCTCAGCAGTCCATTCCCTGTACCTTTTGCAGAATATCAGTCTTTCCCTGAGGTTTTTCCTGGAGAGAAGTGGCTTCTTTGCTGCCCTTCTTGACACCAGGCCATCCTCCAAAAGTCTTCGCCTCACTGTGCGTGCAGATGCACTCACACCTGCCTGCTGCCATTCCTGAGCAAGCTCTGTACTGGTGGTGTCCCAATCCCGCAGCTGAATCAACTATAGGAGACGGTCCTGGCGCTTGCTGGAGCCTTCTTCACAACAATTGAACCGCTCTCCTTGAAGTTCTTGATGATCCGATAAATGGTTGATTTAGGTGCAATCTTATTGGCTGCAATATCCTTGCCTGTGAAGCCCTTTTTGTGCAAAGCAATGATGACGGCATGTGTTTCCTTGCAGGTAACCATGTTTGACAGAGGAAGAACAATAATTCCAAGCACCACCCTCCTTTTGAAGCTTCCAGTCTGTTATTCGAACTCAATCAGCATGACAGAGTGATCTCCAGCCTTGTCCTCGTCAACACTCACATCTGTGTTAACAAGAGAATCTCTGACATGATGTCAGCTGGTCCTTTTGTGGCAGGGCTGAAATGCAGTGGACATGCTTTTGGGAGATTTAGTTCATTTGCTTGGCAAAGAGGGACTTTGCAATTAATTGCATTTCATCTGATCACTCTTTATAACATTCTGGAGTATATGAAAATTGCCATCATACAAACTGAGGCAGCAGACTTTGTGAAAATGTATATTTGTGTCATTCTCAAAACTTTTGGCCACGACTGTACACTCCAAGAGCAAAATGCTCTGAATTTATGAACATACTGTCACCCCCTGACCAGTAAAGAGGTTATTTGTTATTGTAGTTTGGTCAGGACGTGGCAGGGGGTGTTTGTTTTGTGTGTTTCAGGGTTTTTTGGTTAATGTTCTATGTTAGTCTATTTCTATGTCTGTGTCTAGTTTATCTATTTCTATGCTTAGTTTATTGGTTTGACCTTTAATTGGAGGCAGCTGTTTCTCATTGCCTCTAATTGAAGGTCCTATTTAGTAGGGGTGTTTTTTCATGGGTTTTTATGGGTAGTTGTTCCATGTGTAGCTATGTGTCTCACAGGACTGGTTTTTCGGCGTTGTTGTTTTGATTAAGTGTTTTGTTTTGTTTTCTTCTCAATAAACAAGAAGATGAGCATACACATTCCCGCTGCGCCTTGGTTCCATCTTTACGACGAACGTGACACAGACAATCAAATCATATTTTATTTGTCACATGCGTCGAATACAACAGGTGTACAACAGTTGCATTGTTGGTTAAGGGCTTGTAAGTAAGCATTACAGTGAAACACTTACTTACAAGCCCTTAACCAACAATGCAGTTTTAAGAAAATACAAAAGAAAGTAAGAGATAAGAACAACAAATGATTAAAGAGCAGCAGTAAATAACAATAGCGGGGCTACAGGGGGTACCGGTACAGCATCAATACGCGGGGGCACAGTGTTGAGGTAGTTGAGGTAATATGTAGGTAGAGTTATTAAAGTGACTATGCATAGATAATAACAGAGAGTAGCAGCAGTGTAAAATGGGGGGGTGGGGGGGGGGGGCAATGCAAGTAGTCTGAGTAGACATTTTATTAGCTGTTCAGGAGTCTTATGTCTTGGGGGTAGAAGCTATTTAGGAGCCTCTTGGACTTAGACTTGGCGCTCTGGTACCGGTAGCAGAGAGAACAGTCTATGACTAGGGTGGCTGGAGTCTTTGACAATTTTTAGGGCCTTCCTCTGACACCGCCTAGTATAGAGGTCCTGGATGGCAGGAATCTTAGCCCCTGTGATGTACTGGGCCGTACGCACCACCCTCTGTAGTGCCTTGCAGTCGGAGGCTGAGCAGTTGCCATACCAGGCAGTGATGCAACCCGTCAGGATGCTCTCGATGGTGCAGCTGTAAAACAACGCTCTGACTTTATGAATGGCCAGAGTGCACTCTGAGGGGTTCTATATAGAACATTTTGGTCAATTAAAATTTTAACTGCCATTCTGTTCCAAAAATCAACTGCCATTCCAGCATGATGATGCAAGAGGATGGTGGTTGAAGTTGAAAATAGCCTACCAATAAGCAAATTCTGTTTCAATTTATTAAGGTAAGCAAAGTTTATTGTTTAATTCAAATATATGCAGCCAAAGTCATATGATAAACTATAGCTAGGCTAGATAGATACAATTTATTAGAATTTGAGCACCGTTTGTACGCTACCAAAGCTAGCTAGCTACACAGGAAAAAGTTGGTGACTTTAATTAGTCACTTTACAAGCTAGTTAGCCAACTCTTACAAATAAACGTAATTTTTTATTATGGAATATGCCAAATAGAGCTACAGACCCAGCCTGACATTGACTATCAGCTTGTTACTTTTATTTCGGGATTTCAGTGTGGAGTCAGATGAGGGGACTATGTGACATGACGCCATTAGAAGACTGTTGCTGACCTCTGTTGAATGTACCTGATGGGCAGTGGGCTGACTGAGAGGAGGTATGCATCTAAATTATTTATAATAAATTATGTATAATAAGTCTTGGTGATTCAATAGCCTACTTAATCATTGCATGACTTTTAACATGCTATCTACAGTATGTTTTGCTCAAGTATGGCAGTTACCCAATATCATAGGCAGAGGATCTCTCTTTTGGCTGCTGCTGACAACAACAGCATGTAAGTTGTTCTTCTGCACCATAAAACAATTACAATGCCTTCGGAAAGTATTCAGACCCCTTGACTTTTTTCAAATTTTGTGATGTTACAGCCTTATTCTAAAATTGATTAAATTGTTTTTTTCCCTCATCAATCTACAAACAATACCCCATAATGACAAAGCAAAAACGGGTTTTTATAAATGTTTGCTAATTCATATACACTGCTCAAAAAAATAAAGGGAACACTAAAATAACACATCCTAGATCTGAATGAATGAAATAATCTACTTTTTTCTTTACATAGTTGAATGTGCTGACAACAAAATCACACAAAAAGAATCAATGGAAATCCAATTTATCAACCCATAGAGGTCTGGATTTGGAGTCACACTCAAAATTAAAGTGGAAAACCACACTACAGGCTGATCCAACTTTGATGTAATGTCCTTAAAACAAGTCAAAATGAGGCTCAGTAGTGTGTGTGGCCTCCACGTGCCTGTATGACCTCCCTACAACACCTGGGCATGCTCCTGATGAGTTGGCGGATGGTCTCCTGAGGGATCTTCTCCCAGACCTGGACTAAAGCATCCGCCAACTCCTGGACAGTCTGTGGTGCAACGTGGCGTTGGTGGATGGAGCGAGACATGATGTCCCAGATGTGCTCAATTGGATTCAGGTCTGGGGAACGGGCGGGCCAGTCCATAGTATCAATGCCTTCCTCTTGCAGGAACTGCTGACACACTCCAGCCACATGAGGTCTTGCATTGTCTTGCATTAGGAGGAACCCAGGGCCAACCGCACCAGCATATGGTCTCACAAGGGGTCTGAGGATCTCATCTCGGTACCTAATGGCAGTCAGGCTACCTCTGGCGAGCACATGGAGGGCTGTGCGGCCCCCCACAGAAATGCCACCCCACACCATGACTGACCCACCGCCAAACCGGTCATGCTGGAGGATGTTGCAGGCAGCAGAACGTTCTCCATGGCGTCTCCAGACTCTGTCACGTCTGTCACATGTGCTCAGTGTGAACCTGCTTTCATCTGTGAAGAGCACAGGGCGCCAGTGGCGAATTTGCCAATCTTGGTGTTCTCTGGCAAATGCCAAACGTCCTGCACGGTGTTGGGCTGTAAGCACAACCCCCACCTGTGGACGTCGGGCCCTCATACCACCCTCATGGAGTCTGTTTCTGACCGTTTGAGCAGACACATGCACATTTGTGGCCTGCTGGAGGTCATTTTGCAGGGCTCTGGCAGTGCTCCTCCCGCTCCTCCTTGCACAAAGGTGGAGGTAGCGGTCCTGCTGCTGGGTTGTTGCCCTCCTACGGCCTCCTCCACGTCTCCTGATGTACTGGCCTGTCTCCTGGTAGCGCCTCCATGCTCTGGACACTACGCTGACAGACACAGCAAACCTTCTTGCCACAGCTCGCATTGATTTGCCATCCTGGATGAGCTGCACTACCTGAGCCACTTGTGTGGGTTGTAGACTCCATCTCATGCTACCACTAGAGTCAAAGCACCGCCAGCATTCAAAAGTGACCAAAACATCAGCCAGGAAGCATAGGAACTGAGAAGTGGTCTGTGGTCACCACCTGCAGAACCACTCCTTTATTGGGGGTGTCTTGCTAATTGCCTATAATTTCCACCTGTTGTCTATTCCATTTGCACAACAGCATGTGAAATGTATTGTCAATCAGTGTTGCTTCCTAAGTGGACAGTTTGATTTCACAGAAGTGTGATTGACTTGGAGTTACATTGTGTTGTTTAAGTGTTCCCTTTATTTTTTTGAGCAGTGTATATATTTACCAAAAAAAGATATGGGGGATTGGAAATGATGCAGACAATTACATTGATGGAAGTAACAATCTTTCCACAATATTAAGCTGATCCACCCCTAAAAAAAAGGTTATGTCCTGAATGTAACCAGTTAATTTTGGGGTGCAACGTGTCGTGGAAATTGCAAGATTGTTATAATACTTGTATTGTATTATAATGGTTGTTTTATTCAACAGAATAGAGTATTCTGTTAACTATTGTGTGTGTGTTTTACTGAGGATGGGCCTCTATGAGATAGCACTGACAGAGGAGATTTACGGTGTCTTTGGGTGATAAAACCTAAAGAGCATTCCAGATAACATGAGGTAATGTTTTTGTGCTATGAAGTACCAGGAACGTGATTAGAACCTCGTCTTAGGGACCAAACTGAACAATAATTTATAGCGAATGCTATCTGGCGAAGGGATACTCCTTTCTCATTATAAAGTCTTCCTTTGTGGACTGTTCCTAAGATCTGTGGTTCATCATGTAGGTTGAGAGGGGTGTATCTTGGCTATAAAAGATCTTTGTACTTTTGTGTTGTCACTATCAACGGTTCATTAGAAATAGTGAATCGCTGAAAGTCATTGCTAATGCAAAGCTCTTATTATTAAATATGTAGTTTAAGTATAACTCTGACTGGTGTGTGAAGTTTAACTCTCCTCATTTGGTAATGCAGAAATTAGCCACCACAAACGTTCAGACGTTCATAGAAGTAGCAGCAGCATAACACAATCATCCAAACCGGAAAATGTAGGCTGTTAGTCCTAGAGCTAACTGAGGAAATATTGACGTAACACAAGCGGTCATATTTAGCTAACTCTCAGCTGACAGAAACAACAATATAGCAATTACAATTACTATTTACAATTCATCACATCACGGGTGAGCTCACCATTGATTAAAATAATTCAATAAAACACTTTCTAAAAATCGTAAGTAATCCGCAGATGGGTAGTTGGTGCGAGCCACCATGTTTTTTCTTTTTCGAGTCAACCAAAGATAATAAGAGGAGACAAGATGAGTTTGGTCTGTTTTCCATATGCATGTTGAAGGGGGTGTGTCGTCTACGATCATTCACTTCTGTGAAGTTTATTTGAAAGATGAGTGAACCATTCCTTCCTGCTTCCTCCCTCCCT
The DNA here is from genome assembly GCF_901001165.1 of Salmo trutta. Taxonomy (NCBI): domain Eukaryota; kingdom Metazoa; phylum Chordata; class Actinopteri; order Salmoniformes; family Salmonidae; genus Salmo; species Salmo trutta. The sequence goes on along the minus strand of NC_042959.1, from coordinate 48,213,767 downwards.
CCGGCACTCGACGTCGCCGGTCTACTAACCACCTGTCCTGGCAATTGTTATTAAGCACACATGTTCCTCATCATTATGCACACCTGGTCATCATTTTGTCCGAGATTACTTCCCCTTTATATAGCCCTCAGTGGACATCAGTCATTAAGTAGTATTGTTTTCTCTCACGTTCTGTGCACTTGTCATGTTGGGTCATCGGTATAATTTCTTTATTAAACTCACCTTCTGCACCTGGTTCCTGACTCCCAACGTATACGTTACATTTACATGATACCCAGAATGCATTGTATAATGTCAACAAACATGGCGCCACTGGGAAATAGCTTAGCTTTAGCTCATCATAATCAGTACAACCTTCAAAAAAAGTATTTTACACACATCATAGGTGTCCATTATAATCTATGCAATAATCGGAATGCATTATTTGTCACCAGTACTTGAAAAACGTGAATAACCTCTATGGGACCGGCGGGACGAATTCGTCCCACCTACGTAACAGCCAGTGTAATCCTGTGGCGCGATTTTTAAAACGTTTGAAATGCTATTACTTCAATTTCTCAAACATATGACTATTTTACAGCTATTTAAAGACAAGACTCTCTTTAATCTAACCACGCTGTCCGATTTCAAAAAGGCTTTACAACGAAAGCAAAACATTAGATTATGTCAGCAGAGTACCCAGCCAGAAATAATCACACACCCATTTTAAGCTAGCATATAATGTCACAAAAACCCAAACCCCAGCTAAATGCAGCACTAACCTTTTATGATCTTCATCAGATGACACACTTAGGACATTATGTTATACAATACATGCATGTCTGTTCAATCAAGTTCATATTTATATCAAAAACCAGCTTTTTACATTAGCATGTGACGTTCAGAAAAAGCATACCCCCCGCAAACTTCCGGGGAATTTACTAACAATTTACTAAATTACTCACGATAAACGTTCACAAAAAGCATAACAATTATTTTAAGAATTATAGATACATTACTCCTCTATGCACTCGATATGTCCGATTTTAAAATAGCTTTTCGGATTAAGCACATTTTGCAATATTCTAAGTACATAGCCCAGCCATCACGGGCTAGCTATTTAGACACCCACCCAGTTTAGCCTTCACCAAAATCACATTTCCTATAAGAAAAATGGTCTTACCTTTCCTGTTCTTCGTCAGAATGCACTCCCAGGACTTCTACTTCAATAACAAATGTAGGTTTGGTCCCAAATAATCCATCGTTATGTTCCATCAGCGACGTTTTGTTCGTGCGTTCTAGACACTATCAGAATGGTAAATCACGGTCGTGCACATGGCGCAGAACGTGACAAAAAAAAATCGAAATATTCCATTACCGTACTTCGAAGCATGTCAACCGCTGTTTAAAATCAATTTTTATGCCATTATTCTCGTAAAAAAGCGATAATATTCCGACCGGGAATCTGCAATTAGCTAAACAGCCGAAGGAAAATACTGCACGGGGTCGAATCGGGCACGCGCCTAATTCCATTGTCCTCTGATGGGCCACTTGGAAAAGGGGATTCTGTGTTTCAGCCTGAGGCTGCCTCGTCATCGTTCAGGTTTTTCCCGGGTTCTGAGAGCCTATTGGAGCCCTAGGAATTGTCACGTTACAGCTAAGATCCTGACTCTTCAATAAACAGAAGCAAGAACAACAACACCTTGTCAGACAGGGTACTTCCTGCATGAAACCTTCTCAGGGTTTTGACTGCCATAGGAGTTCTGTTATACTCACAGACATATACTCACAGACATTATACTCACAGAATAATATGCATATTCTAGCTTCTGAGTTGGTGTAGGAGGCAGTTAAAAATGGGCACATATTTTTTCCAAAATTCTCAATACTGCCCCCTAGCCCGTAGAGGATAAAAAACTCTAAATACATTGTGCTCTATACATATATACAGTATGCTAGAGTCGAAACAACATGATATACAGAAAATAAGGTACTTACTTTGATAGGAATGCACACATGTCCAAAGTTATTATTTGTAAGGAAAACATCAATGAAGGCAATGCGAGCGCCAGCCAGAAAATGTGCCACAGGGAAAAAGTTAGTGCAAAATGTCTGCATGCTTGATCTGCAGAAACACTGGGGAAGTGCTTGGCGTTGGGCTCTCCTCGAAGAGAGAAGTTTGTCCGGCTCAGTAAAGCCTCAAACATAAATTGTCAGCAACAGTGAAATGGGCTGAAGTAATAAGGAGGGAGAACACACCTCAATTCAAACTGTTGTTAGAAAAATACAACTTGTTAGAAAATAATTTGAAATTCACAAGTTGATAAAGCCTATAAATAATTAGCAGGCAGCGCGGGATAACTGTCCTGTTGCGTAAAAATCACATTTTGGAAAAGTGACTGCATTCTGACATCACGTGCACAAAACAACTCACGCTGGGAGATATTTGGAACTCACACATGAAAAGGTTAAGTGATGAATAAGACTGAATGAGATCAGTAATTCAATAATAAATATTGTGTTGCACCTTTAATTAACCAATAGCCTAACAAATGAACAACTCTTGAAAAATACACATACTTTTTATTATCCTTATTATCCTCTATATCAAATTTCAACCAGCCAGCCCGAGCAGCCTGCACGCCGGATCCCCACCAGTCTAGTCAATAACTCAACTCTCTCCCAACACAATTTCCTTCCCAGGGGAAAGGTTGGAAACAAAAACAAAAAAAACACATACCTCAAATATACATTCAAACACATAGTCAGCATATCATCCATATAATTAATCTCATAGGACTAATAGTAATGAATAACTATTTTTACTTGCACACAATATAGCTGGGTCGCCCCGTCCTGTCCCTAGGGGTCCACTGCCCTGCAGCGCCCCAACCCAACACACCCCACTCAGCTTTAGGATCTTAGTGAAACATTCATTATTGCGTTTCTTAGCTGCTATAAATGCTTGGTTACACAGTTCCTTCAGATAACAGTTTGCAGAATCAACATTTCCAAGCAAACAAAAACAAGGAGAAGGGACAATCTGTAGACATGCTGAGATAAAATAACATACTCTTCGCCAGAATTCAGCCAGCCTTCACAAGACCATAACCAACGCAAATATGTCCCCTTTTGTGTTTTACACCTCCAGCAGAGGATTGACATTTCTTAGTGCATGTGATTCAGTTTCACTGACATTAACTGTTCATTAACTGCAGCAATTTATGTCTAAGATGATACGGACATGATTGGGCATTCAAACATATCTGTATCCATTCATCATCATCAAAAGCTTCTACCAGGTTTTCCTCACATTTTTGTTTTACATGTTTTGTGTCATCGAGAAAAGCCTCTATCAACCCTTTATACAGTTTGGAAATCAACGTTGGAGGTTTGTTAGACTGCCTTAAAATAGCATCTGGCTTGTCCAGTGTTTGTTGCACAGAGAGAATAAAGTGTTTTATCTGCAAAAATGTACCTCACCTCTGTCACATACTGGTCTTCCCTGGCTGCCTAACCCTGCTGAGACCCCTGTCACCATCTGATCCTCTTAAATGAGGCATGACAAAGAATGACCTTGGTGTACATTTATACATTATATTATTCAAAAATAGAATCAATGGTTCAAAAATTAAAATGACCAGATCCCAGAGTGTAGCTTTAAGCTTTAAATGCTGTCCTGTAGCTACTGTAGGTCTACCCATCAATTCCAGATGGAACTTTGTATCATTCACTGATATTGTTAATATGCTCCATAGACTGGTCTTCCCTGGCTGTCTGATCCTGCTTAGATATGATGAGGTTAGTGTTGTGTACTGACTGCACTAGAAGGCTACATCCCACGGGAACTGTGGTCCCGACAGAGATCATTGCGGCGCGGTCGGCATTTTTCATGCTGCGGACAGGAGCAGGCGGTCAGACAGATGACTTTGGGATGAAAATATTGTTGTTGTTCCAAAGCTTATTTGGAAACGGTCCTCTTTCTGCTTTGTATGCGTTAGTCTACTTACTGTATTAAAAGGACATATTTTTCGCATTATTCACACACTCAGAATTCGCTGCTTCAACTTCAGTAGCCTACCTCTTCTAGTTTGGCATTAGAGTTCAAGTGTGCCTAGTATGCGTGGTCTAACTGAAATAGAGTAGGCTGCCTACATGGGCAAAGAATCACGTGGCAGTTAACTTGAATATGAAATTAACTTAAATAGGATTAGACTGTAGTCTACTACAGTGTCTGTGAATAAATATTGATAATGGAAAGGTGTGGAGGGCGCTCAACCAACGTGAGTCGAAGTACAATTAAAAAATGTAATCATCATTGAAAAGAAAAGAGCACAAGGTGCATATAAGTTAGGCTACTATGGGGAGCGAGCGTTGTGCCTTTTCATTTTCAATACATTTTTAGTACACATTTATTTGTCTTTGCCTGCAAATCGACCTTCTAAAAGATAGGCAATTCCCAATAGACCTATGCAAAACGTAGCAAGTGTTGCTGTCAGTCATTCTTACTGCTTTCAGTTCAGTAGCCATACCTGCGAGATCAGGTGCGCATGTGTCAATGGTGGGTGTAGCTGGTGCATGGAAGTCAGGCGCAGGAGAGCAGAAATAAGTGGACAAAGCACTTTACTTAGGCAATGAGATGAACATAACGCAACCGCGTCACAAAACAAATGCCCAATGAACAAGTAAGGCTGCACAAAGTACAAAACCCAAGAACAAAGTACCGGCTGCCACAAAGCACGGGTATAACACAAAACCGGCGCAAACCAGCCGGAAGCGTGCCAACCTCTACAATAAACAATACCCCACACAGACATGGAGGGAACACATGGCTAAATACACATAGTAATGATGATGAAAGGAAAACCAGGTGTGCAGGAAAACAAGACAAAACAAATGGAAAATGAAAGGTGGAGCGGCGATGGCTAGAAGACTGGTAACGTCGACCGCCAAACGCTACCCGAACAAGGAGAGGGATTGACTTCGGCAGAAGTCGTGACAGTGTGTGGTCTCAAATAGAGTAGGCTATAGCCTATGCACGGAGCAGTTATCTTTCCAAGGAAATGTCCTTTCTAAATAGGCTTATGATTAGGCTATAGTTTACTACATTGCCTAGAAATAGGCCTAAATATTTATTTCCCATATTTCTTTGTCTGAAAATCTTCCCACTCCTAAAAGGTAGGCTTTATAAATAGCTCAAGAGAAAGTACAAGTCTCTCCAACTCTGCTCTTTTCAAACCTCATCTAGCATATTGGCTGATACGTAATACAATATAAAGGCCATGTGAGAACTTCTGTTAATTTAACCTCTAAGTTATTTTTGCTCATTTGATATTGCCTATAGGGCGCAAAATTGCTGAGACCATGGCTGGGTTTGGGACCAGTTCTTCTGGTAGGGGGTGGGAGTTGGACAGAAAGCCAGCCAGTGCAGGTGGGAGTGGGATGACGAGATCGTTCCTACAGACCTCTACTGTGCACCATGACAGTGAAGCATTTAACCCGAGAGCTGTTTGTTACTGTGTCAGTGTGAAAAGTAGATCATTAGCTAGGGAAACTGACAGATCAGTGATGTTTCATTGCCAAAAAAAAAGAAGAAAACTCACATTGCACTGAAAAAAACTTGCCTTCCCAACTGCTCAGAAGAATCCGCATGGTCCTAAAGAACACCGTTGCCATTCTTTTGTATCACATTGCAATGATAGAATTGGGGGGGGGGACAAAAATGATATTTCAAAATGTGGGGGGGACATGACCCCCCTGTCCCCAGTGAAAGTTGCACCCCTGTGCATGGGAATACTTGAGAAAAGATTTCCAAATGAAAATCACATGGAGCTGATTTTCTGCTGTTTTTACAGTCTAATGTCCAACAATGAAAATGCAAAAAAATAAAATAAAAAAAAGTTTTTTGCTCAAACTTGGGGCGCCAAATAAAACCAACCGTGGCCCAAATTTGGCACACGGGCCACCAGTTGTGGATCCCTGCCTTAGAAGCTTAGACATAAAGGAATGTATATGAAAACAGCATACACTAACTGTACAGGACAATTTATTGGTGCCTCTGTATTAGCATTAGAAATGACAATATGTTTAGAGTTGTATGTATTGATCAGACATTTACTTGATTTACAACAGACCAGAAGAGACAAAATATTGATCAACATGAACACTCAAAAAATAAAAAACTTTATTAATTACACTTTTTCAATGCACTTTTTTGTAGCACTAACATTCACACAGTATAGAGAGATGCTACCGGTACAGCACACTAGATGTTGTATCCCTGTCTTGAAAACATAATTGGTGTTGAACATGTATCTGCCATTCTGTGACAAACATCTCACATATCTTGCATACATTTCAAAATCTCAATACCACTGATTAGGTTTCACTTTGAACATCATTCATTGCCAAAGCCCTAATCAAGGGAAAGTCATCCCAAAGAGTGCATAACTCTCCCTTTCCTGGGCTGTCATCCTGACATTCTCTAAAGGAAACTTGCTCCCCAGATGTCCCATGGACGGGAACATTCTGGTACTCCTTTGGGCTAGAGGGCTCCTCGAGCGCCACCTCCAGGAGTGGTTGTGTGGACTCTGAGCGCAGGTAGGCATGGGATTGGCTTGGTGGCTAAATTGAGTACGGGCTATCAAAGACCACAGTGGCATACGGAACAGAGTGTTGGTGTGACCCTAAGTAGCTAGGGCTGAGGGCATGGGGGGAGCCACATATGGACTCACCCAGGTCACTGGTGTCACTGCAGCAGCACCAGGGGTCATCGGTGATCTCGCCACCCCTCTTCTCGAGACCCTTCTTGGGCAGGTCCAGGAGGCTGAGATGGGAGAGATAGACCAGGCTTGATTCCTACATGTCCTGAACAGGGGGAATATTCTTCAAAGAGAAAAAGAAACATGCATCTCCTTGGTCAAACCACAGAAACATTAAATAGAATAGATGCATAAATGCCTAGAAGATTAGTAAACCTTCTGCTTAGGGATTACCAACACACACTGAATACATGCTTTGTCATGATAATCCGAATACTGCAGCTGCATTGAATCCAACGTGGTCCACCTCTTGATGCTGCTGTTGGCAAGGTCAGGGATCTTGGGCCAAAAGCACATTTTCAACCTTCAGATGGGAACAGAAACTTGTATTGTTTTTAAATAGCACAAACACACAAGTATTTACTGACATGAAGTCAATGTTGAGTTCTCACCGTTCATGTGTTGAGAAGCAGGCCAGAACTGAGATAATGATGAGCAATGACAGCCCAACACCAGAGGAAATAACTATCAAGATGACCGCAAAGGCATCTGAAAATATATGTATTTAGATTTAGGATATATGTTTTAGACAATTTCCAGATGCAGTATCTGACCCCACATAGGGTGGAGCGCCATGAGTTTGGCAAGCGAGACTAGTCCTCAAATAACACTGCATACTACTTTTATTTAAAACCACTTTACTCTTATTGACAACATTCTAATACCAACCCATTGGTTCAGTTTTGAGGGTAACCTTTGATCCGTTCAGACTTCCGCCACCTGTGCTAACCATAATAAAGGCTTTGTATGAGGATGAAGGGCTGAGCTCTCTTAGAACCACCCTCCTCTTTCCCAGCTCAGCAGCCACAACTGTAAAAGAGGGACACAGCAACTGCAGTATGAATTTACATGTTTATTTATTTAACCAGGTGAGTCAGTTGGGATACTTTATTTGGACAGTCCATCTGTAGATGCTCCACTAACTATCTAACCTTAACCCTAGCTCTAACCCTAACTTTAACCATTATCCTAACCCTAAACTTAACCCTTACCCTAACCCTTATTCTAAACCTAACCATAACCTTAGAAAGCAGTTGCTTATCAACAGGAAGTCTGTTGATAGTATGACCATCTGTAGAGCATCTAGACTATCCATATACAGTGTGACCTAAATACTTATTTACAATGACAGCCTGGCAAAATAAGGCTTTTGTATGAACTTTCAGTCATCTATAGTTGTATCATCAACAGCATCACAATAAGCATCTTTCCACCTTTGGTGTTTCCCTGCTCATCCCAGTAGAAGACCTGGTAGCTCTGCACGATCCCATTCCTCTGGCATAGTGGAATTTCCTCCCAGGTAAGCTCAATACGAGAATGCAACGTCTCCCTCACTCTCAGATTTGGGGCGGCAGATGGGGCTGCCGTAAACAGAGAACATTTAGGACTATATGGATTAAATGGCAATAAAAGTAGTGCCGATTACCATATCAATTATATAATGTCATAAACCTAACAGTGTTCTGATTTGTTAGTATTGTCATGCTGACAAAGAGCTATAATGTAGGTGTTTGATATAAATAGAATAGAATAAGCTTATAGTAATGGTGGTAGAAGTATGCAGAGGTGTAATTTGCTATGTCTCCAATAGAGGGAAGCATTGTACCACCTTTCATCAGTGTGCTTTGCAGCTGATTCGCATCTCATTGACTCAAAGGAAGCCTGCAACACCTCCTTTGATATTGTAAAGATCTTACAAAGTCCAAGGTGTAAGGGTTAGTGTTTACCGACTCACCCTTTTGTCTAGAGTACGCCTCGCCGGTTTGAGGAAGGCCAATTCCGTCCTTATACCTAGGATACACAGAGATCCCATAGGGATTGTATCGCTCGATGCTCTCTGTAGACAAGAAGAAAGAGATAACAGTGGATCCAAGTCCTTAAGCTCATAGCATGTGGACAAATCCTGCAAAGAAAAAGTCTGCACAAATCAACTCAAACAACAAACTAGAGAACACACTCACGAGCTGATACCGTAGATGCAATTCAATTAAAACGTTACTGTCCCTGCAGATAAATTAATTGTGCAGCCAGGAGAATTGTATATAAAAGAAGTACATAGTCCTCCAACAAACTTCTAACACAGAACTAGAGACACATGACAGGTGAATGAAACCACACTATGTATGTATACCTTATAACTGACATAAACCATACCTGATATTAGTGTGCTGGATTGATTCCTGTCAATGTGGTCAAACAAGATGAGGGAAGGGTCCATTTTCCACAATGGCCTCCACTCCACCACATAGCCTGTGACACTGGATGCATGTATGCTTGTCCACTGGACCAGTAGTGGTCTCTCATCATGAGGAAGGACATTGACGTCAGAGACTGCTGCCAGAACTGGGGACAGATGCCGATATTTACCACACAATATGTCACAGGTAAGCTTAAAGACACAGATTGATTCTCAAATTACATCATATTCCCTGTATAGTGCACATAGGACTCAAAAGTAGTGCACTAAATAGGGAATAGGGAGTTTGGGACGCTGATATAACACACAGCTTATACATATATTCTAATTTCTGAATTGACCCCTAGCCTAGATTAGAGGATTGCATAGGTGGAAGAAATATGGTGACATTTCCACCCAGCCAATCAGATGAAGCTATTACCATAATGCTGATACATATGCAGTAGACAGTGGACTAATGAACAAAATGCTAAAAGATTGTGTATAAAGAGATATTTTACTCAAACTAATAATTAAGCTTTACCTCTGTGTTGGAACACTTCCACCTCAGTATGGCTGGATGTCCCTGCAGCATTCCCAGCACTGAGGAACACTTTCCTTGCCCCCCTGGGAAGCTGGAAAACACAGTGGCTATCCAATGTGACGCACAACTGTCCCTTTTTCGTGGGTTGTCTCTGGCGCGAGACAACACAGGACAGGATCTTGCCATTGGCATGGAACTGCTTCGATGGCTACAAAAGGAAGAAAAGAGATGAATGAGGACAGGCAAGTTGTGTACCACAATCACAGGAAATATTCAAGTTTGTGATGTGTCAAATTTGAGTGGGTTCTGTGTGTCGTTCTTACCTTCCAAAACAAGTATACACTGAGATGGTTTTGCCTCTGCTCCCTAGATACCTTCATCCGGGAGTCGAGTCGTCCGGGGGGAGCTGAAAAGAAGCAGAAGTGTCCATTTTGAAACTCATCAAATGTTTGTGCCTCTCAGTTGTGTGAGGAGAATTCTTCCAGACTAGACAGGTGTAGGCTAGAAATTCACTTCCAAAGAGCTAGTAAAATACATAGTCAATACATACATTCTAGCAGAGCTGTAAAAAGTGGGATAGAAAATGTGGGACATTTCATTAGCATAGAGTGAAAAGTAAGCCCGATGAACGGAAGAATAAGAAATAGATTCAAAGATTTGTACCATGGGAGTGATACGTGACATTACATTAAACAGAATTGATGCAGGACATACCCCTCTCAAGCGTGACTGCAGTATTGCTGTTACTCCATTCGCTCCATGGACTCTGGTGATACCTGACCCGTATCTGGATGTGGTACTCTGTCCCGTGGAGCAGAAGACACACCTCCATGGGTCTCTGGCGCATTAAGCGGGGCACTGGGACCTAACACACATGCACGCGTGCGCACGCAGACACAAACATACATATACACACGCTCACAGTAATGTGATAATTTTTATGGTTACCTAGTACAGTTGGTATGATAATTTATTGTTAATGTTGTTTAATCAAAATCATTTTTGTTCAGATGGTTGCAATATGTGGATACTTAGGAAATGGACATTCTCTTACTGGTCCTTCACTCCACTGCTTGCTGTTTTCAGTCGCACCTCCAAGGTCACAATGGTCACCCACGCTTGCTGTTCAGAGAGACCCCAGCTGAGCCTTAGGCAGCCATACCTGTTTGGCTCTGCTTGGACCTTCAGAACTTTTGGAGGGTCAAACTTGGCTGCAATATGAGAGTTATATTAGAACTCCTATGATGTGAAAAGTTTAATCTCAATACAATGCCACAAAGTACTTGTACATAAGGCTCTGTCTTTTAGGTTTAAAGAATACAGTGAGCTTCAGAATAACAATCTTTACAGTGTCTGTACTAAGACAGCTTCAGAGTCACAAGTGACACCAAGTCCATGTGACTGAGGCTGTCCTAATATGGACATCATCTCCTGTAAATCACAGTCCAAATCACTACTTCCTTACCTGACTCCATTGGCTCCAGAAGCAAAGGTGTTGAGGTGGCTTGACCCAAGGCATTCACCCCCTTGACATACATTTCTATCTCTGAGAAGAGAACAAAACCGGTACGTGGTATACTGTAGTGATGTACCCCTGGCGGCAGCACGTAAGTGTTGCTCTCTGGTAAATCCCTGTTTAGATGAAGAAAGAATACAACTTCTTGAGCAAATAACAGTTATGCATCTTCCCCTTTAAGTTCTTTGGATAACCTCCACACCTATGCATAGTGATATTAGTAGGTTGCCACAGAAAGCATCTTGGAAGTAAGATCTAAACTGGTTCTCTTTGGATAACCACCACACATATGCAGGCATTTATAGTACAGTGGCCCTAAGTGGCAAAGTAGCTAGATTGTCCAAGAAAGCATTTAATAAATAGCATCGTAATTACAATATACATTTACATTTGACATGTAAATGTACATTTTAAAAAATACAACAGATTCACTTGTTCTGCACCAATAGCCACTTGTTACCTGATCTCAGTGTATAGAGTGTACTGTGTGGGCAGGTGGGTGTCCTGTCCTGGGTCCCATTGGCATGAGAGGGTTTCCAGTTTGGTAAGGTTAGTCAGGCAGCTAAGGTTCTGTGGTGCTGGAGGTGGAACTATAGAAATAACAATTATTGGGGAGAGTAAAACAATGTTAAAGTTAGTTAACGCTCACCCCTCTGGGCCTGGGGGGTTCCTGCCTTTCTAGGGAGATTTTCTTAGCCACCGTGCTTCTACATCTTATTGCATGCTGTTTGGGGTTTTAGACTAGGTTTCTGTATAAGCACTTTGTGACATCTGCTGATGTAGAGAGAGCTTTAAAATTACATTTAATTTGATTTTGGATCAGCAGCTGATAAAATCTTCAGAACTACATTACAGAACTGTTTATTATCAGTTCAGGTTTTTATTCTTTATCTGAGGTGAAGAGCATGTTTAAAACATGTAAAGGTAGACTCAGCGACATGAAGTAGATGCAGAAAGTAAACAGCATTGTGGGTCAATTTCCGCAATAACTAAGACGCTCAACTTCACAGCTGTTTTGGTCCTGTGGGTACCACGCTATAACAGCGTGAGGCGAACCCGTAGATACTGTTTGTGACCGTGTGAGAGCGAAGTCTTGCATCTCGCTCATCTCAATATCCACTGAGTCTACCTTTAAAAATATTTTCATTTATTCTTAATTTATGCTCAGTATACTTAGATTTCTCAGAACTGCTCCTTGAAATGAAAGTACAGCATGTTCAATACTTGATGTTGGACATGAGGGAAACCAGGGAGGTGTGGCACTGCAAGACAGACCTGCATTTTTTCATTCCAACATTTCTTTATTTTATTAAAAAAAATTAAATGTAATTCTTTACCATGGTCCCATCTGTAATCTTTTTATGTGGGGTAAGGGATATCCCTTACTATGAATGATAATGGAGCTATTGTTGACTATACATACAGCACACCACTGAACAGGGATAAACAAAGAAACAAAGAAAGAAAAAAAATCTCTTTCACATCCAGCTCTTATCTCCACTGCTCCTACGATCTGGCACGGGAAGGTGTGGAGGACACAGCACGTGAGATATCCACTGGTGTCTGTGAAGCTAGGTATAAACACTGTTGAGTTCCAGCCACTCTGATTGGCCACAGAATATAAAACTGTGGAGATCCAGCCACTTCATTGGCCGCTGCAGTGTTTCTACCACTCTCATTGGCTGCTGAAGAACTGCTGGGAATAAGGCGTTGGTTGAGGTGCCAGACAATGTGAACGGCTTGTCCCTTTATGAGGGGGCAGTCATCTCTGATGACACAAGAGGCAGTCACCGGTGACCCCAAGGCCACCACAGGGGTGGAGGTGTGTACCCGCACAGATGGAGACGTGTGAACCTCTGTCAGGAAAGGAAAGAGAGCCAAGAGCAGATCAATTCATCAGCAACATTGAGGGAGGTGGAAAAAGGGCTCTTTAAATGACTTATTGTGAGATACAGCTCCATATTTCTTGTCTATATTCCCATGTCTCAGTGAAACTGAAATTACATTGATATTTTCAAGATTTCTATTTCAAAACAACATTTATAAGACAATGGGATGTGAAATGTATTCTATTGTCTTTGCTACTGCTGCAAGGTGTTGCCATTTAGAGAAGGTTATTTATTACAAAGACAGCACTCACCATCTTTCGCTCCATTCACAAATTCCAGCAGCAGCGTGGCAAACATTGTAATCCAGGCTGATGCCATGGTGATACAAACCTGTGAGAGGGGAAGATGTGAAATGAGTGATTTTGAAGAAGAAAGGGTGAAAGTACATTACATTCAATGGAATCAAAACAACATTTGAAATTCCGGGGCTCTTACTGATGTACGACAGTGTATAAATAGCAATGGAAATGATAATGACTATATTTTTTCAAACCTGAACATACTGTTTGACACTACAAGCTGACATGAGTGAAGATGCATCATACACAACTGAGACACGGAAATTACGAGGGAAAAAAAGATTAGACAGCTGTCTATAACAAACAAACAAACAAACACTGGGATACTCACAATTCCACAGTCATAGGAAATGTGTTAATGATTTAAAGACTTTGATTCTAAAGTCTAAAGATGAGAGTGCACCAGTCACCAATGGCCATCAGTTGATTCCCTCAGGTCATGCTTGTGTCTCTATATGTTCTGTGAGGAAAAAGAAAGGATGGTTATTTCCTGTCTGTCATGTGGGACTGTCCCCTTCTGGGAGTTGACTGGGGGCTTCTGGGTTGTATTCAGGTAGACTCTACATTTGGGACGCACCCCATGTAGTGGATGCATGATTCGAGACCTTTGAAGTCTTCTATTTACTGCTTATCAGCTGTCTGCATAAAGGCCTCCACTTCGCTCTTCCTCCTTTGCAGTGTTTCGCCTTATTATTGCAGGGCGCTAATTGCCTTCGGCTCCTAAATGTGCCTTGCTGCCTTGAGAGAAAGAGAACGTGACAAAGAGAGAGAGAGAGTGACAGACAGAGAGTGAGAACGAGAGAGCGAGAGCAAGATGGACAGAAAAAAATTACATTTCAACGCATATGAGAATGCCAATTTCCTATTTTCCATTAAAGGAAAGCAGGGTTATGATATATTTTCCTTCTAGAGGCTAACTTATCAGTGTAATACAAATGTCAGAATGTTCAATAAACAAGCTTAACTTATGTAAAAGTTTGAGTACCTTTAGATGCCATGGTTATAGGCATTCCATAGAATGGTTGGATTTTATAATGTCGTTTATGGGGTGGACTTTTGTGCTCTAAAAGGTTGTTTCTCAAACTACCTATAATGGCACATTATTCTCACAAAAGCATCTTACTGTTTCAGAGTGATTTTGACACCCTTGGTTGTGTAATGGATGTGTAATAAAGATAGAATAGAGTCGAGAACAATATTTCAACATGTTCTATACCTTGTTCCTCTGTCTCTCCTTAAACGTGTTATTCTCTTAAGCCATTGTGGTAAATGTTACAACAGTCCCTCTTTCTCAATTAGGCAATATCCTCTAACAGGGTAAGAAAGTTAAAGCTATGACTAAATCTTCAATTGTACTTTTAGTTCATTTGGTGAACAGATCAGAGATATGTACAAATCCTTATTTGACAATCTGTCCATTCATTTTCCATTAGAGGTATCTTCTTTGCTGGAACGTGACCCGAGACACTAGACCTCTCAATCAGTAATCAGCTCCGACGACTGTTGACTGGCGGGCAGCTCCGACGACTGTTGACTGGCGGGCAGCTCCGACGACTGTTGACTGGCGGGCAGCTCCGACGACTGTTGACTGGCGGGCAGCTCCGACGACTGTTGACTGGCGGGCAGCTCCGACGACTGATGACTGGCGGGCAGCGCCGACGACTGTTGACTGGCGGGCAGCTCCGACGACTGTTGACTGGCGGGCAGCTCCGACGACTGTTGACTGGCGGGCAGCTCTGACGACTGTTGACTGGCGGGCAGCTCTGACGACTGTTGACTGGCGGGCAGCTCTGACGACTGTTGACTAGCGGGCAGCTCTGGTGACTGTTGACTGGCGGGCAGCTCCGACGACTGTTGACTGGCGGGCAGCTCCGACGACTGTTGACTGGCGGGCAGCTCTGGTGATGGTTGACTGGCGGGCAGCTCTGACGACTGTTGACTGGCGGGCAGCTCTGGCGACGTCACACAGCCCTTGTGCCCCCCCCTAAACAATAAGAGAGGGAAGGGAGGGTGGCTGCCGTCACCGACGGCACTGTGCTACACCCTCCCTCCCCAACCCACCTATCCTGGAGGTGGCTCAGGTGCAGGCCGTTCCTGGCTGTCGGGGCTGCCAGACTGCCCAGACTGTCCCGAGCTGCCAGACTGCCCAGACTGTCCCGAGCTGACAGAACCACCCACCTACACAGGACCAAGCAGCGGAAGAAGGCTGGCGACGGGTAAGGGAGACCGAGAGGCAACTAACCACAATAAAAAATAAAAAATCCAGACTGTCCCGAGCTGACAGAACCACCCACCTACACAGGACCAAGCAGCGGAAGAAGGCTGGCGAGGACTGGGAGACCGAGAGGCACCCCCAATAATTTTTTAGGGTGGTGGTTGTTTTTACACTGCGTTTTGTATGCCTGTAAAACTGTCACTGTGGTGTTTATTGTTTTTTCAGTGGATGCTCTACTCCTTTTTTTGAAAATTAAAATATGAGTTTTGGTAATCCAGAGAATTTCAGAGGTGTTAAACTCAGATTTCACATAAATTGCAACCCCTCCTTTACTCATCCGATCCGTTCTAAAAAATAAAAAATAAAAAAATTTACCCATCAATATAAATCAAGTTATTTGACACAGTTTTGTTTAGCCACGTTTCTGATAAAACCATTAGGTCTGCATTTGTCGCTTTGGACCATATTCTAATCATGTCTATTTTTGGAAATAGACTTCTGACATTAACATGCAAGAGGCCAAAACCTGCTCTGTTTTTTAAATCATAGGGAGTCGGTAGAGATTGCATGGTATCTACTGGCCCAGGGTTTGGTCGCACATTACCAGAGATCAACAATAAAAGCATAACAATATATCTGTTGGCCAATGCGTGAGGACTTAGTGGAGCCAGCACCATTGTCAATAAAACGAACGAGTCTTTCGACACAGAAAAAAAGTAATTTAATAGTTAGAGATTTTGTAAGTATGCCATCAAGTGTAGGTCCAGTTGTGTTTGATTGTGGTACAAGCACAAATGCAGAGAGAGATCAGTTCCTGGTGGTATTGACATGATGGTCTCGTCCGTCGGAGTGTTTGCAAATTGTAGGGCATAAAGTGAAGATAATTCACTCACCCATTGATCATTCAGCCTATTTAATCCAGGATGGCATTGAGTAAAGAGCAGGCACCGTAACAGATACCTCTAAAAACCGCCATTATGTATTTCAGCACAGCTGTGCAACGACCAGTAGACGTTGTGTAGAACAAGGTAGATTTTCCCACCGTGCATCAGGTTTTCCAATCCGATAACCACTTCTCCGCTCCTAGCCTTCAGTGCGCACCTGCGCTCCCGACACTGCGAGCTCCAACTCCAGAAAGTTGTAGAAAAAAAATAAAGGCCTTCACAATCCAAAATATTTGTACTAGTAAAATAGCGACAGATCTAAAAATAATAGTTGTTATATACAGCATCCACCTTCACATAACAAGTATTTGCTTCTGTGAACTGATTGGCTACCATCTTGGATTTGAGAGAGCCCTCATCAACAACTCAAGTACCTGTGGAAGCACAGTTGCAGTGGTTGTTAGAGCTATCCAGTGGAAATAACTGAGAAGTAAGATGCCATTCACTGTTATCTACTCAACACAAGAAAACCTAAATCTTTATAAATGGCAGTCAAAAACCTGTTTTGAGCTCTTTCATGGAAAGGCTCTAACAATGGAAATACATGTTCCCCAGCTGACGAGGTAAAAATCTGTCGTTCTGCCCCTGAACAAGGCACTGTTCCTAGGCCGTCATTGAAAATAAGAATTTGTTCTTAACTGACTTGCCTAGTTAAATAAAGGTAAAAAATTAAATAAAAAATAAATAAAAATGTCCACGTGCGCACACACAAGCGCATGCCCGAGCAGGGGGGAGAAGGTGAGATCAGATGGGAACATTCTAGCCAATGATCTTTTGCAGAAACATATCAATACACTCGTAACAACATAAACATTAAGAAACTTCCTATCCTATCAAAATAGCAATTCACTTTTATCTTGACCAAATTTGACACTCTCTCTTTTCCCCCCATACAATAACTCCTCACTTGGTCTTCTTAATGCTACAGTATAAGCCTCCTCTCGCTTTGCCTCTTCCTCTCTGGTATGGCCTGGACAAAGGCTGCTATATTTGCTCCCAAAGAGAAACATTTAAAGACAAATAGGAATGAGGTATTAGAACTACTGACTGGCCATTAAAGGCATTCGCTCTTCCTGTTTGTCACATTAACACAATATTTTTCATAAACAAACATGGCTTCAGATTCCAGTAATATTGTACAGAACACCAATATCTCAACTCTGACAGAAACCTAAACAAATCCGTTAATATGCAAAGTTTTATTGCAAAAAAAACAAAAAACATTTTCCACATATAACTATTTAGCAAAAACATTCAAATGGAACGTATAGTGCATGAGACTATGTTGCATATCGACAGTTCCCTTATCTAGGAACAACATAAGAGTTCAATATGACCTCCTATTCTTGAGTTTCCTCCATTAAGTGTCATATACACCACTGTCTTCTCCAATGTGTAGTGGCCCCTCTCTATCTGTCTAACCTTTTTTTGCTTTGCTAATAGAAACAGCTCTTAAATATGATTGTAAACTGTGCCTTGCCCCTCAAGGGCACTCAGAGCAAGTCACTGTGTCACGTTTATTAGCTTATTAAATTGTAAAATTATTTTGTGTCGTGGCCTCGGTTTCAAATATAGAGGCTTACCCACTCAACTTTTCATCTAACTACCATATCCCCTCTCCCGCTCTCCTGCGTCCTCACAAACCATAATGAAACCTAACTGTTAATCAGAGGGCGCCAGAGAGAGAATTGCAGGAATGCATAAGTCATTGGGTGAAAATCAACAGAGAAATGAGAAGTAGACACTAATTAAAAATGCATTAACAGATTATCGTGCAGTTGACATATTTTGCTTGATCATTTTCTTTAATCAGCGTTAATGAACGCAGTGCTCTCAATCTATTGGGTATTACATGTTACATCTCAGTGAGCAGTAAAATTAGCTTGGGGCCCCGAGTGAACACGGGCTGAGGATGAACCGTCCTCGCTTGATTGGGATTCCTGTGTATGTACTGTATTTTACTGCTCACTGACTGTGTCTCCCCTTTAGCGTCTTACGCAAATTAACAAATTAGACATTGCAGGGGAAATATTCGGCACCGTATATTTTCCAGGACCCTTTTCTGGTGAAATACATGGAGTGTACAACACATCCCTGTGTAATGCTTTCGACACCTTGTGGAGTCCATGCCCCAATGAATTGAGGCTGTTCTGAGGGCAGAAGGCGTCCAACTCAATATTAGGACAGTGTTCCTAATGTTTTGTACACTCAGTGTATATTTGTTTTATTTATTTAACCTTTACTTAACTAGGCAAGTCAGTTAAGAAAAAAATCTTATTTACGATGACAGCCTACCCCGGGGAAATTGTGCGCCGCCTTACGGTACTCCCGATCGGATGTGATGCAGCCTGGATACGAACCAGGGACTGCAGTGATATCTCTTGCACAGAGATGCAGGGCCTTAGTCCGCTGCGCCACTCGGGAACCCAAATAGAGACATGTACATCAAAGCTCTTATTGCAACGGGTAATGAACCCATAATGTATTCAAGATAAACCCATACACATGTGAAGCTCCCCTCATGGATTTACCTATACATTTTTTACTATACAACATCTACAATATGTGATTCACTTGTTTGACATCAAAACATATTTTGTCCCCCCGACCCCTGCTGCTTGGCTGGCATAGTGTTTTTGAACTGGCAGTAGTTAGAGGAAACTGGTCTGTGGCTGCATGCACTTGATAGGGGAGGGTGAGAGAGAGGGAGGGTGGGTCAGACAGGCTCAGACTCACGGTCCTGCTCCTTACATGCATCCAATCCACTCGTATCTAGTACCTGTCAAACGCTGGCCGCAAAATGGAATTGACTATTGATTTCCCCCTTACCACAGGTCAGTGGTGCTGGCAGCCTAGTGGGCTCACAGAGAGAGGCTGCTGTGGGAGGGAGGACAGGAGGAGGAATGAAGGGACGAGGGTGGTAGGGAGTGAGGGATGGATGGGGGATAGAGGGGATAACCACAGTCTTATTAACCACACTGTGCCTCCTGGGATTGCGTGTTAAGAAGATAATTACGTTTGAAGAGGTGTTTGAGGGTCTGTCGACATGATCCCGGAAAGACAAGGCGCATTCAAAGAGTCAACTATGTTAGAGAATGTTACCCAAAACCAGAGCAACAATGACTGATTACAATGCAAAACTGACTTCAAATGTTCAGATAAAAAAACATGGAAATAGAAACAGGCCAAATTGTATTTTTGCTGTATAGAGGAGAAGGGTGAAGAAACTAGGGGCGCACCAGATTTATACTGGGTGTGGCACATCACACCTCCATCTCATTGTTTCAGCATTTCTCCATCTCACAGTCTCACCTTGGCTCCCAGTTGTGTACCTATAGGTGAACAGAAAGCCTGATATAGACCACATACCGTATAAAGTAATGCTAGCACGCACACAGGGATGGATGGACACACACACACACACTTGAGCTTTCACCCTTAGACGAGTACACCAATGCTGACAATGTGCCAGACCTGAACATCACTTTCCCAGCTTCAAACTGGACCGCTCTCTTCAAAATGATGTGGAGACACCAGCTACATGAAGAGGGTAGCTGGAACATAATTATATACTGAGTATACAAAACATTAGGAACACCTGCTCTTTCCATGACAGACTGAGCAGGCGAATCCAGGTGAAAGCTATGATACTTATTGATGTCACTTGTTAAATCCACTTCAATCAGTGTAGATGAAGGAGACAGGTTAAAGAAGGATTTTTAAGCCTTGAGACAATTGCGACATGGATTGTGTATGTGTGCCATTAAGTGGGTGAATGGGCTGGACACAAAATGTAAGTGCATTTGAGTGGGGTATGGTAGTAGGTGCCAGGTGCACCAGTTTGTCAAGAACTGCAATGCTTCTGAGTTTTTCACTCTCAACAGTTTCACGTGTGTATCAAGAATGGTCCACCACCTAAACGACATCCAGCCAACTTGACACAACTGTGGTAAGCATTAGAGTCAAAATGGGCCATTATCCCTGTGGAATGCTTTCGACACCTTGTAGAGTCCACGCCCCGGCAAATTGAGGCTGTTCTGAGGGGAAAAGGGGGAGATGTGAGTGGGGGAGGGGCTGCAACTCAATATTAGGAAGGTGTTCCTAGTGTTTGGTAAACTCAGTGTATATGGCCCATATAAATTCCGGCAACGTCCAAATGGCACCCGATTTTCGATATAACGCAGTACTTTTGAACAGGGCCCATGAGGCTCTGGTCAAAAGTATTGCACTATATAAGGAAGAAAAAAAAACGTCCTTTACATAATAAGCTCTGTCTAAAATGTTGTCCTTTCCTTTCCCTAGTTATGGGGATGAGAGGTGCTCCACTGGAGGGCTTGGAGAGCCTGTCACCTCTCTGGAAATACACACACACACACACACACACACACACACACACACACACACACACACACACACACACACACACACACACACACACACACACACACACACACGCACGCACACACACACACACACGGAGGGCTCCCCTGAAGCATGAGTCACATGGTGTGTGAGAGTGAGTTACAGTACTAATAAAATAATGTTTGTCGTGTTTGTGAAAAAACAAGTGTGCTTAATTAGCCTCACTCAGGTTAGGCAGAGGTTGGCTCCAACAGCCCCAATGTAGTCCCTCCCTGTGCTGTACGAGGGAACCGGGTCATTAATTCATTGATCGAGAGGAAACAGAAGCATCCTGGTGGTGTCACATAGTAGATACTGTGTGGCACTAATTTCGCTGTGAGATTAGACAATTAGTAGTTGACGATTCATTTTCTTTGCTGTGTCTTATGTGTTGTTTCGGGGATACTCCGTCTCTGTGAAAGTTTAGCTGTTGTCACACTTCAATTAGAGAAAGTGAAGTCTATGAACGCACATGTACGATAGGTTAAGATTACATGAAAGGTACAGGTACAGAAGTTTGATGAGATAGTATTGTGAGTGGCAACAAAATTACCCATAAAAATACTGTCGGTATAATTAAGAACGTAGTCTCCCATGAGAGCCTTGACATGGATTAGCTGGCCAGCTCACAAAATATTTGGCTCTGTGTGCAGAGATGATAAAGCATGTAACACCGAGCCAGGTGAACCTTCACCAGGTGCTTTTCACTTAGTCATCCCACCTAGTGGATGACAGGTCCCTCACCCCTTCACGCTTGCCCACACACCACCCATTTGACAAATGATGTATGACCACACTCTCCTGCCCACCCCTCCTTTAAAAACCCAGTTAATTGCTTCACTTTGTTCTGTCACTTACTTTCCTATTTGCATTCTGGACGAGTGTTCATAGCTGGCTCTCTTTGCATGCCTGAGATTGATTTATGGTGCGTTCAGTGTAACCTTATCTGTCTCTCCTTCTTTGCACTCCTCAAACTGCTTTTCGGGGAGAGATGAAAGCTGGGAGTGACATGTGAGGTCCTTTCACTGAAGGCAAAGGGAATGGAAGCCTTGCTTTAATTAATCACATCAATGGCAAATTCAATTGTGTTTATCATGTCTGCTCTCCATTCAAAAAGGCAGAAAGAAATGTTCATACTGTATATTGTCCTTAATGTCACTATACTGTCCTGGATCTACTAAACATATGGCCAGTGGGAAGTGGACTATATCAACAGAAGTACTAATTTAAGGTCTGAAAAAAGTGGCAAAATTTGATTTTGGAGTGTCATGTCCCTTTAACATGTTGTAAACTGCCTATGCAGTGAATCCAAACATCTTGAAATCCCATAAGATATTTCTGAAGAACTCTGTAAATCAAATTAATGTATGCCTTTGTTCAAATGTTAAAAGTCAGAAAACAAACCTTGAGCCTTTGAAAGATCAAGTCTACTTGGTGAAATTAACATCACAATCCTGTTGGTAAAGCAAGAGACTGAGATTATGGTATTTGCCAAGGGTAATATGTTTGATTCACAGTACTGGTTGGACAGCAGTGCAATCCAATATGACACCAGCTTGCTTGCACCAATAGATGGCACTCTGGTAGCATCAAGCATTCTGAGTGAGATCAGTAAGGTTGGACACATTTGACAGTAGATCATGTGAGTCCTACAGCAAATACATTTGAGGTTAATGAAGTGTAGGCAGAGAGGAAGAGGCTAAGAGAGAGGATGTACTCTGCTCAAATTCTGCCCACATTAAGCAGATCATTAATTATTAAGCAAGTGAAGAGTTTTTGTATGGGGGGCAATGAGAGTTGAATTTAGTCAAGATAAAAATATTGCTATTTTGATACGTGTCACTTATTTGATCTAATAGAAGTTGTGTACTGCTTGGCTTGTTACGAGTGTACAGATATAACTGTGATGCACATGATATCCTGGCAACTTTGGGGACAATAAGTAGACCAGAGCCAGCTGTTCCCTCGCTCATGTGAGCATGCCAGATATAGAGTACCACAGTATGAGTCATAATACTCATAAAAACTAGTGGTCAAATAGGGAAATGGTTCCAATCATTTTTCCAACATTAATTTTTCCCATAGGGGATTTTAGAAACACTTAAAATAAAAGCTGTGTTTCGTGTAGGCTTACCCTGGCCGTGACATTTTGATAACCATGTAAATCTCTCTAGGTTTAGGACAAGGTGACTTTTAGCAATGTATTCACCTGCGTTCATCCCCCAAAAAGAAAATGCTAATTAGCTGCTAATACGGCTATCGGAAAGAACTACAAATGCAATGATGATTTACACGAGACTGCCAAATCGAGGAAAAGTTAAGAATCTCTGGATTAACTATCTAATCAGTGGTGGAAAAAGTACCCAGGTGCCATACTTGAGTAAAAGTAAAGATACCTTAATAGAAAATGACTCAAGTAAAAGTCACCCAGTAAAATACTACTTGAGTAAAAGTCAAAGTATTTGGTTTTAAATATACTTGTGTCAAAAGTAAATGTAATTGCTTAAATATACTTAAGTATCAAAAGTAAAAGTATAATTTCAAATTCCTTATATTAAGCAAACCAGACACCACAGTTTTAGATTTTTTTTTTATTTATGGATAGCCAGGGGCACTCTAACACACTTCAACACAATTTACAAATGAAGCATATGTGCATAGTGAGTCTACCAGATTAGAGGAAGAAGTGCATGAATTGGACCATTTTCCAGTCCTGCTAAGCATTCAAAATCTAATGAGTACTTTTGGGTGTCAGGGAAAATGTATGGAGTAAAAAGTACATTATTTTCTTCAGGAAAGTAATGAAATCAAATAAGTTGTCAAAAATGTAAATAAAGTAGAGTACAGATTCCCCAAAACACCAAAACTTTAGTACTTTATAGTTTTAACTAGATAGGCTACATTTCTTTAAATGGACAATTCTATGAACTGTCTTGTGCAAAATTGACACAATAGCTGTTAGCAAAGATGTCAGCTAGAGATGACGTGCATGAGCTTGCAGGGATTTGTAGTTTTGCATGATGTCTACTTTGATGCGAATTAGCAGTTTCAAATAAGTAAATAGAGCCGAATATATTGTTAAAAGTCACCTTGTCCGAGAGAGATATACATGGGTATTATGCCACCTCCACTGTGGGGCTCTAATATGGAAAAACTAAGCTCACACAGGAAAGCATGCTCCCCCGAGAGAGGGAACACCCACTTAGAGGAATATTTTATTTTTAAACACCTTGAGTGAACCATCTTCATTTATCCACCATCTTTGGTGTAGGTATTTAGATTGGATACAACCTCTGGTTGAGTGTCTATTGGTTTACAGGGACACAATCACTTAAGGTGATCAAAAGTTGGTCAACAAGCAAACTGAACAATTTATCACAAGCACATCTTATTTCTGTTCAAAGTGTATATTTTAAACTACACTTCTGGTGCATCACTTACTGCTGGATAACTTGTCTTAAACCAAAATTCTATAAATGTAGCAAAAATGTTAGTCTTTACTTGGTCTATCAGTTGATTTGTTCCTAGTAATAAAAAAAAAACCATCTCAGAACATAATGGACATTTTATTTGAAGGATAAACACTAGACAGTGGGTGAAGAGCCATAACCAAATAGTGATTCAGAACAGTGATATCATGGATAAGTAAATGTACTGGAATACAAACACAGCTTACATGTTTTGCCCTTAAAAAGTACATAAGGTTACCGATTTGCTCACCAATGAGCCAAATTGTTGGCTCCTCAGACAAAGGTAGTTTGCAAAGGAAAGTTTGTCCGTTAGGATCTTAACCAACCGGATCCCGTTTTTTTCTGACACTTCAAACTGCTTCATATTTCAGCTCTTTGATCACAGAATAGACTGCACCATGGCTTGGGAACAGAGTTTTCTTAGGTCGGGGGCTGATAAGTCCACTCTGGGATGGTGGAGCAGATTTAGAGGAAAAGCCTCTACTGTGGCCAGGACCACAGGATACTTTTTCCATAGGGTACAGCACCTCTGCTCTGGGGTCGTGAAACGACACTCTGGGCTGTTCTACGTCTGCTGGCGACAGGCTGAACTACAACAGGATTATAGTAGCCTCGATTGTCCACGTTCTCTGAGTACTCAAACTGACTAGGGGCTACCATTACATTTGGTCGAGGTACAGAATTCTTGACCTGCTCAAAGTTGGACTTGTAGCTGCTAACAAATTGTCCCCTGGGAGTGTAGACAGAATGGCTGAAAGAGGAGTCAGCCAAACTGGGATCAGAACCGTGATGGTTTAGTGTAGACGGTTTGGGTTGAAAGCCTCTGGGGAAGACTTGTCCATAGGCCCAGTCACTTGGATATCCATCCCCTTGAATTTTACCATTGTGTGGAAGGATAGGCTCAAACTCAGCCTCTTTGGGGCCATAATTATTTTCATAGTGGGTTTTGATGGGATCAAAACTTCTATGGCGTGTTGGTCGAAAATGGTAAGGGACAAACTGGGTCCTAGGGAGGTCCAAACCCAGGGCAGCTGCTCGGGCTAAAGTGAAAAGACAGCAACAAAACAGAAATGTTAGTGTACATATCTTAAGCCAAAATATGGCATTAAGTAACAACATTTAGGACACACACACAGAGTACCTCTTGCTGTGTTGGCACACCAGGAACCTCCAGCAAAGACAGAGCTAATCAAAAAGACACTGCAAGAGAAAGAAATTCAATACAAATACATGATCTAATAAGATAAACATTTTCAAAGAGCCACAAGTTTTACCTTAGATATATGGGCAGAGCTCGATGCATTGTTTCAGTGGTATGGACACAAACTACCTGATGACCAAATGATTCAAGTAACTTACAAACTCTTGACATATGTAGCCACTCTGAGCCTCAACCCTTGCCTGTCTTGATTAACTAATTACGGACAGCTGGTTGTCATGGAAACCACACCCAAACATTTAATTTACTCAACCATTAGGCAAATTGCTTCATTACACCAGCTGATTAGATAGAAATGTCTGCTCAGTGGCAGTATTGTGGTGGTTTAACCCATCAATATTAAACAGTGTTCTATAAATGGGGTTTAACCGTCCATTTTTGTTGCATGCAAGTAAGCTGTAAAGCATGGATTGAATAGGTCTTTTGAATGTGGAAGGTTACAATCTTTAGGTAGATGGGAAAAAAATGATAAAAATGATCAGATAAAAATTATCGTTATTACAGACTATGGCTGTGTTTACACAGGCAGCCCAATTCTGATATTTTTTCCCACTAATTGGTCTTTTGACCAATCACATCAGCTCTTTTCACATAAGATATTTTTCAGAGCTGATCTGATTGGTCAAAATTACAATTAGTGTTACAAAATATAAGAATTGGGCTGCCTGTCTAAACACAGCCAAAGCGTCTCAGCTGAACTAGGATCAGTTTTGCTTTTTATGTCATAGTGAATAATGTGAATACAGGCCCTGACTTTCATATTAAAATTGATAAGAATGAGGTAAAAAGCTGAGTAATCATAGGTGCGCACAATAATTCCCAAATATACACAATTTCTCCCATTTCTTTGTTACCATGGCACTGCTTCCTATGGTAGTACATTGTGTAGTAATTGCATTTTTCAATTAAATGGACAGAAAATCATGATAACAATTTGCAATTTGGAAATATTAGACTTAAAAACCCATAATTGCCTTAGATGAAATGAACGACAGATGCCCCCCCCCCTTCTTGAAAGATATATTTGGTAACAGCATGTCAGTAAAAATACATTGTTTCAAATAGGAGTCACATTAAAGCCTTGTTTTGGGGTTACTTCAGAGACTTTGGAAGACTATCAAGCTAGTATGAGAAAAAAACAACATGATTAATCATTTTATTTCATTAAAGGGAAACAATACTTTGCTTTGACTCGTGCAGTGTGGGGATGTCTGAGGTTAAAGCTAAGGAGACCAGCAGAGGCATTTAATAATTCACCCAAATTATTTCTGTCAGGACTGACAAGCTAAATGGCGGCTTGATTTAATTCGGTAATTGCACTTTCACCTTTACCCTGGACCCATACTTTGGTAATTAATAGGGCTTACCATTATTTGAAAAGTGGCACTGCAGGTAATGGAATTCAAATTGAAGGTGATGTGAAACCAAGGATGTGAACGCTGACTGAGCCAAGGAGCTCACATTTCTCCTGGCCGGGGTATCACTGGGGAAGTAATGTAGCCAAATGTAATGGTGCAACCTTTGGAGGGACCAAGGACAGCCTACAGTATTGTTCCTTTATAAATCAGAAAACATATTTACATTGTCATAGGTTAGATCGACGGTACCTACATCGCTCTGTGTTAATAAGCATATGTTTTTCAACAGATAGTTCAGGATTTTGGCAAATAAGCCCTTTATCTACTTCCCCAGTCAGATGCACTTGTGTATGCCATTTTTATGTCTCTGCGTGCAGTTTAAGGAAGTTTCTTACTAGCGTTTGCACAATTGCAAACTAGCATTAGCACAATGACTGGAAGTCTATAGTAACTGCTAGCATGCAAGTAGATACCATAAACGTCCAACCATTGCGCTACTGCTAGTTAGCATTGGCTTGCGAAACTACCTCTAATTTCGTTCATACTGGATGCAGAGACAAAAATGGTATCCGTGAGTTCATCTGACTCTAGGGAAGTAGATAGATAAAGGGTTTCATTGACAAAATCCTGAAGTATCCCTTTAATTGACTTGTTCTTAATGAACTTGCCTGGTTAAATAAAGGATAAATAAATGTGTGTCCAAAAGTATAGCCCAAATCAACTTCTAATGTAAGTATCTTTGTGAAGGACAAGAAAAAAAAGAGTTAAATTGTTTCACCTTCAGACTTCTTTCAACTCTTCTTTCCCTCAAACCTGTGATTGGTGGACTGTGTTAACACAATTCATATCCCAAGTGGAGGTATAGTGAGGGGGCTTATTTCACCGACATTCCTGCCTGAGCTTGGCTGAGGCCTTCGGGGGTACAGTGTCAGCCGTGGAGGGTCGAAGCTGGTCCCCTCACTCTAGCCCCCCTGGCCTCTGTCTCGCCTCTGGGGACCAATTTGTGGCTAGCCGGGGATATTCGATGTCATCTCCACAGGATTGGCCCTGGAAGACACTTAGACCCACACTTCTCTGGTTAACCACCAGTCGACAACCAACCACATCTATTATGGAAATAAAAAATATAAAGGACTGTAACTGGATTGTACAGGGCACCAAGTAAAACATTAAACTCCCAATTAGACAAATAATTACAACTCTCTACCAGAGGTTTGTTTTCGGCTAATTTTCCTAAACCCATGTTAATATGTATTAAAATCATTTAGGCCTTATAATATGCTGTCCTCTGAGGTTTGAAACACATCAAAGCCCATAAGCACACAATCCAATTATGACTGTTTACTGTGTAGATTGAATTGCTGAACATTGCCCTCTTAAGCCCAAATCCCCGAATCAGTAAACAATATTTGCCCAGGCATGTCTTTTGCAGTGGATTTGTGTGTGTGTGTGTAAATTGTTTTGCCTTGCTCACTCCATCGCTGCCCACTGAGGTAGAAGGCCTGAGGAAGTATTGGAGTTCTAACATTGCCTAGCCTAGTCCCCCCCCCCTTACTGCTCTTGGCAACTCCACGTAACCACTGGCCTTCTGGCTGATGACTCATTATTACCCTCTTGTTTCAGAGGCAGGGTAGCCTGAATCTTGAACTTGTATTCACATCTTCGCCCCATCCTCATCCTCATTCTGTTCCTCCTCCTCCCTCCTCTTCCTCTTCATCCCACTACCTGAGGTGCCTGTCGGTGTGGTCACCATCTTTATTTCAGAGGCAGGATAGCCTCTCTTGAACTCGTCTTCACATTTTTCCCTCCTCCTCCTCCTCCTCCTCCTCCTCCCCCTCCCCCTCCTCCTCCTCCTCCCACTACCTTTGCTGCCTGACGGTATGGTCACCAGATACCAGGCTCTTGGAGGCTCTAGGGCTGAAGCTAGCCCACAGCATGAATTTCAATCAGCAGAAGGAGGGAGGGAGAATAGAGGGAGGGGAAGATGAATAGAGATAGAATGAAATAGATGGTATTGGAGAGAGGAATGGTGGCAAAATAAGAGAGAGCGAGAGAGAGCGAGCCAACTATCTATTTTGTTTTTGCACTACCACATTACCAAGTCATCCAATTCATCCTGTGCTCAAACAACATTCATTAAAGTGAAAAGCAAGATATCGGGCCAGCAGAGTCTCGCACAACAATTAATTTGGAAATCTTATTTTCTACCCTTCTCGTCTCTAAACCGACTGAACAATGACTGTCGGGACACTATCTGTCGTCCTCCCTGTACTCTCCAAATGAGTTGAGGCGAAGAACGGTGTTGAGACACGGCAAAGCGACAACACACAGTGATAATTAACAGTGACAATGTGATGGCTCCTTTATATTCTGTCCCAATTAGGGAAGAAAAGTTGTCCTCAAATATCGCCAATGATATCCCAAAACAAATACCCCCCCCCACCCCCCAATGAGCCGGGGTGCAGCAGGGATGCAGTCACCTGTCAGGCCAAATTTAGATGCTGTGAATTCCACATCTGCACTGTCCTACCTTCCCCCATCCTCCTCTACCCTCCCTCAGCATGACTTTGCATTCAGGGACTAATTAGTTATGGCTGGTCCATACAGAGGGCATGAGACTCAAGCAAGTGGCATATAAACAAATAATCATAAATCAACAACGGTGTGTTATGTTCTTTGCTGTATTACTGCCGTCTAAGAAAATGTTATCAGGATAATTCTCTAGATGCACGGCTACAGCATGCTACTGAATATTGGTAAATGTTATGAGGTTATGTAACAACTCAAATTAGCTAATCTGTCAAAATGATGTACAATCTATTATCTTAAGTCCAGGTTAGATCATTTGGGAATATTTTTGTTCTGTGTAACATTTATTATATTTTATTTAATTAAACCTTATATTACCAGGTAAGTTGACTGAGAAGACGTTCTCATTTACAGCAACAACCCGGAGAATAGTTACAGGGGAGAGGAGGGGGATGAATGAGACAATTGTAAATTGGGGATGATTAGGTGGCCATGATGGTATGAAGGCCAGATTGGGAATTTAGCCAGGACACATGGATTCTTTCAAAATGTTAAAGGCCATGTTTCCCACATATGCTGGCCACTTGTTGGCTGCTTTTCCTTCATTCAGCGTCCAACTCATCCCAAACCATCTCAATTGGGTTGAGGTCAGGTGATTGTGGAGGCCAGGTCATCTGACGCAGCACTCCAAGTAACCTGGCTATACCCATGTTGGCATATAAAATAAATATTGGTTGGCTTTCTTTTTTTGCTTGCAGGAAATGTTTTTTATTGGATCATTTTCATCTCCTCAATTAGAATACTATTGCAAGCCCGAAAGTGTAACGCCCTGGCCATAGAGAGGGGTTTTTGTTCTTTATTTTGGTTAGGCCAGGGTGTTACATTGGGTGGGCGTTCTATGTTCCTTTCTCTTTGTTTTTGTATTTCTTTGTTTTGGGCCGTGTGTGGCTCCCAATCAGGCACAGCTGAAGCTCATTGTTGCTGATTGGGAGTCACACATAGGGAGCATGTTTTTCCTTTGGGTTTTGTGGGTAATTGTATTTTGTTAGTGTGTTTTCCTAACAGAACTGTTTGCTGTCGTCTTTTGTTTATTTTTGTAGTGTTCTCTTTTTCATTAAAACACTAATGATGAACACATCCTCCGCTGCGTATTGGTCCACCTTTTCCGACGATGACTTCTCTGTTTCATCTGACGACAAAGACAGCCCTTACAGAAAGGAATAGCCTATAGGAATGCTTTCAATAACTTCAGGGGAATATTATAGAAAATAATACAGGAACGCTATTTAAATTCATATGAATACTATAGAGATACTGTATAATATTTATACTATTGAAATCTATTGGATATTTTGAAGTTATTATAGGTCAAAAATACATACTATAGAGACTCCTATTATCATTCTATAGTATTTTCATAGCAAAATAATATATCATAGCATACTATAAGATAACTAAGGGTATTATAAAGAATGTAAAGTTTCTTATAGGAATCTTATAGGAATGCTATAGTGCTTTTTCGTAAGGGTGCAACTCCCCACAGCCTCGGGAGGCGAAGGTCGAGTCAGCGTCCTCCGAAACATGACCCGTAAACGATATGAAGCATACTTTCTAATATAATTAATAGGATTGTCATTTAACTAGCTAGCTTTCTAAGCTAATCACTATCTTTGAATCAGTTTGACTGCAACATTATCCCTCAACAATCACAGGCATCTAGCTAAGCTAGCTGCTAACTACAGTCAATTAAGAAGTATGTTGTCATGATGACATTAGTCGAGGTAGCAATTGTTAGGCGTGGTGCCATAATTTAAATACTTGCTGAGCTATAAATTCACGTGGACGCCATGCAATTGGTTATAGCCATTATTACAAAATGGCACACGTATTTTTGTATCATCTCTATTCACTACTGTTGTCATTTACACACAAGAATCATGAATTAAGCTAACTGGTACATGAATCCTAAATACAGGTAGGCTACCATTTTCTTTTGTTCATCTGCAGGTTTGTAATCAGATTTATTAGAGTCTGGTGGAGATAGATGCAACCACACTAAGGCAGGACATCAGTAAGACATGAAATAATATTTTCCTTTACATTGCATGATACCATTTCAAGAGCTAACACCACTCATATAAGGAGTGGAGAAGCCCTATGCAACATACACCTGTCTACTCCTGAGGACTCTCTCCCTTTCAAGCACACTCACTACCTCTATCCTTCTCTCTCCTGGTGCTAAAGAGACAGAACATTCCAAAGACCTCCAGAGTCTTTTGACCAACTAACTGCAATCTCTCCAGAGAACAGAGATGTCACGTTGGTATAAATGGGTCGGGAGACAGGCGCAGGAATGCGTAATAGTTTTTTTTATTCATCCCAAATTACGGTGTGCCGTGTAAAGGCACGGGGACGAAAACCAAACAAACACTTACACAAAACACAGGGTTGAAACCCAAACAAAAGAGCGAGGAGTACCTTGAATAAATACATGCGCGCAATGATTAACACATGAGACGAGAGCCGTAATCATGTGCGCGATCCACAAGGGCACGAAAGCTCAAAACACACAGCACAGGTACTCACACGCACCAACAGACATAGTAATAATAATCGGCAAGACCACGGAAACCAAAGGGCACAGATATACAAATACTAATCAGTGGGAATAGGGGACGTGATGAAAGTTCCGGAAGGATCCGTGACAAGAGAAGTAAGCTCCTCTCGTAACAGTATACTTAATAGCACTATGTAAACCTCCTTCACTATGGCTGTCTGCCTGTGTGATGCTAGCATACTATCCAGGGCCAATGGTTAGTTTTACTGTACTCACTCCATAACTCATGCTCTCTCCTCCTTGTAGTCTTAATAAAAACTAACATGTGTCCATCCCCCTATCCCCAGTTGAGTCTGCTGGGCTATGGAACTCTAGAGTAGCACATAAAAAACCTGCCACCATGTTGTTAGCTATCTGCAGACCGTTCACTAAGGAAGGATGGATCTATCAAGGCTTTCAATTAACACATTTTGGGGATGACCAAATTCCATAAAGTTCTTTTTCATTTTTCAATTGTAAGATTGCAAAACAATAGCTTTTTCACAGCATATTTGTTACATTGATCTAAACATTTTTACCAAATTCAGTGGTAACTTAAACATCAAGAAAAATACAGTTACAGTGCCTTGTAAAATATTCATCCCCGTTTTTCCTATGTTGCAATCCAACCTGCAATTTAAATTGATTTTTATTTGAATTTCATGTAATGGACATACACAAAATAGTCCAAATTGGTGAAGTGAAATGAAAAAGATTACTTGTTTAAAACAATTCAAAGAAATTAGAAACAGAAAAGGGGTGCGTGCATATGTATTCACCCCCTTTGCTATTAAGCCCCTAAAAAAGATCTGGTGCAACCGATTACCTTCAGAAGTCACATAATTAGCTAAATAAAGTCCACCTGTGGGCAATCTAAGTGTCACATGATCTGTCACATGATATCAATATATATATATATATATATATATATATACACCTGTTCTGAAAGGCTCCAGAGTCTGCAACACCACTAAGCAAGGGGCACCACCAAGCAAGCGGCACCATGAAGACCAAGGAGCTCTCCAAACAGGTCAGGGACAAAGTTGTGAAAAGTACAGATCAGGGTTGGGTTATAAAAAAATATCAGAAACTTTTGAACATCCCACCGAGCACCATTAAATCCATTATTAAACAATGGAAAGAATATGGCACCACAACAAACCTGCCAAGAGAGGGCCGCCCACCAAAACTCACAGACCAGGCAAGGAGGGCATTAACCAGAGAGGCAACAAAGAGACCAAAGATAATCCTGAAGGAGTTGCAAAGCTCCACAGCGGAGATTGTATCTGTCCATAGGACTACTTTAAACCATACACTCCACAGAGCTGGGCTTTACGGAAGAAAAAAATAATCAAACACGTTTGGTGTTCGCCAATTTTTCTGGTCAGATGAGACTAAAATTGAGCTTTTTGGCTGTCAAGGAAAACGCTATGTCTGGCGCAAACCCAACGCCTCTCATCACCCCGAGAACATCATGGGGATGTTTTTCATTGGCAGGGACTGTGAAACTGGTCAGAATTGAAGGAATGATGGATGGCGCTAAATACAGGGAAATTCTTGAGGGAAACCTGTTTTAGTCTTTCTGAGATTTGAGACTGGGACAATGACCCTAAGCATACTGCTAAAGCAACACTTGAGTGGTTTAAGGGGAAACATTTACATGTCTTGGAATGGCTAGACAAAGCCCAGACCTCAATCCAATTGAGAATCTGTGATATGACTTAAAGATTGCTGTACACCAGCAGAGCCCATCCAACTTGAAGGACCTGGAGCAGTTTTGCCTTGAAGAATGGGCAAACATCCCAGTGGCTAGATGTGCCAAGCTTATAGAGACATACCCCAAGAGACTTGCAGCTGTAATTGCTGCAAAAGGTGGCTCTACAAAGTATTGACTTTGGGGGGGGGGGGGGTGAATAGTTATACACGCTTAAGTTTTCAGTTTTTTTTGTCTTATTTTTTGTTTGTCTCACAATAAAACATATTTTGCATCTTCAAAGTGGTAGGCATGTTGTGTAAATCAAATGATACCAACTGTCACGGTTGTCGTATGGATTGGACCAAAACGCAGCGGGAATATGTATACTCATCTTTTTATTTTGAAAAAGGAGAAACAACTAAATACGTATACAAAAAAGAACAAAACAGTCCTGTCAGGTGCAACAAACACTAAACAAGGAACAACTACCCACAAAATCTCATAGAAAAACACCCCTCTTAAATAGGACCTTCAATTAGAAGCAACGAGGAGCAGCTGCTTCAAATTGAAGGTCCACCCAATAAACATCACATAGAAATAGACAAACAAAGAACATAGCCCAACAAACCCCGAAACACTCTAAACAAACACCCCCTGCCACGTCCTGACCAAACTACAATAACAAATAACCCCTTATACTGGTCAGGATGTGACACCAACCCCCAAAAATAGCTGTGCTCTGGACACCATATGTGAACTGATTGCCCCCCATCTATCTTCATCTATCTTCAGAGCTCGTGCTACTAGGTGACCTAAACTGGGACATGCTTAACACTCCAGCCATCCTACAATCTAAGCTTGATGCCCTTAATCTCACACAAATTATTAATGAACCCACCAGGTACAACCCCAAAGCCGCAAACACTGGCACCCTCATAGATATCATCCTAACCACGTGCCCTCTAAATACACCTCTGCTGTTTTCAACCAAGATCTCAGTGATCACTGCGTCATTGCCTGCACCCGTAATGGGTCAGCGGTCAAACGACCTCCACTCATCACTGTCAAACGCTCCCTGAAACATTTCAACGAGCAAGCCTTTCTAATCGACCTGGCCCTGATATCCTGGAAGGATATTGACCTCATCCCGTCAGTAGAGGATGCCTGGTTATGTTTTAAAAAATGCCTTCCTCACCATCTTAAATAAGCATGCCCCTTTCAAGAAATTTAGAACCAGGAACAGATATAGCCCTTGGTTCTCCCCATACCTGACTGCCCTTAACCAACACAAAAATATCCTGTGGCGTTCTGCATTAGCATCGAACTGCCCCCGCGATATGCAACTTTTCAGGGAAGTTAGAAACCAATACACACAGGCAGTTAGAAACGCCAAGGCTAGCTTTTTCAAACGGAAATTTGCTTCCTGCAACTCAAACTCTAAAAAGTTCTGGGACATTGTAAAGTCCATGGAGAATAAGAACACCTCCTCCCAACTGCCCACTGCACTGAGGATAGGAAACTCTGTCACCACCGATAAGCCCACTATAATTGAGAATTTCAATGAGCATTTTTCTACGGCTGGCCATGCTTTCCACCTAACTACCCCTACTGCATTCAACAGCACTGCACCCCGCACAGCTACTCGCCCAAGCCTCCCCCATTTCTCCTTCTCCCAAATCCATTCAGCTGATGTTCTGAAAGAGCTGCAAAATCTGGACCCCTACAAATCAGCTGGGCTTGACAATCTGGACCCTTTCTTTCTAAAATTATCTGCCGAAATTATTGCAACCCTTATTACTAGCCTGTTCAATCTCTCTTTCGTGTCATCTGAGATTCCCATAGATTGGAAAGCAGCTGCTGTCATCCCCCTCTTCAAAGGAGGTGACACTCTTGACCCAAATTGCTACAGACCTATATCCATCCTACCCTGCCTTTCTAAGGTCTTCGAAAGCCAAGTCAACAAACAGATTACCGACCATTTTGAATCCCACCGCACCCTCTCCGCTATGCAATCTGGTTTAAGAGCTGGTCATGGGTGCACCTCAGCCATGCTCAAGGTCCTAAACGACATCGTAACCGCCATCGATAAGAAACAATACTGTGCTGCCGTATTCATTGACCTGGCCAAAGCTTTTGACTCTGTTATTCACCACATCCTCATCGGCAGACTCAGTAGCCTTGGTTTCTCAAACGATTGCGTCGCCTGGTTCACCAACTACTTCTCTGACAGAGTTCAGTGTGTCAAATCGGAGGGCCTGCTGTCCGGACCTCTGGCAGTCTCTATGGGGGTACCACAGGGTTCAATTCTTGGGCCAACTCTTTTCTCTGTATACATCAATGATGTCGCTCTTGCTGCTGGTGAATCTCTGATCCACCTCTACGCAGACGACACCATTCTGTATACTTCTGGCCCTTCTTTGGACACTGTGTTAACAACCCTCCAGACGAGCTTCAATGCCATTCAACTCTTCTTCCGTGGTCTCCAACTGCTCCTAAACACAAGTAAAACTAAATGCATGCTCTTCAACCGATCGCTGCCTGCACCTGCCCGCCTGTCCAGCATCACTTCTCTGGACGGTTCTAACTTAGAATTTGTGGACAACTACAAATACCTAGGTGTCTGGTTAGACTGTAAACTCTCCTTCCAGACTCACATCAATCATCTCCAATCCAAAGTTAAATCTAGAATTGGCTTCCTATTTCGCAACAAAGCATCCTTCACTCATGCTGCCAAACATACCCTCGTAAAACTGACCATCCTACCAATCCTCGACTTCGGCGATGTCATTTACAAAATAGCCTCCAATACCCTACTCAACAAGCTGGATGCAGTCTATCACAGTGCCATCCGTTTTGTCACCAAAGCCCCATATACTACCCACCACTGCGACCTGTACGCTCTCGTTGGCTGGCCTTCGCTTCATAATCATCGCCAAACACATTGGCTCCAGGTCATCTACAAGACCCTGCTAGGTAAAGTCCCCCCTTATCTCCGCTCACTGGTCACCATAGCAGCACCCACCTGTAGCACGCGCTCCAGCAGGTATATCTCTCTGGTCACCCTTAAAGCCAACTCCTCCTTTGGTCGTCTCTCCTTCCAGTTCTCTGCTGCCAATGACTGGAACGAACTACAAAAATCTCTGAAACTGGAAACACTTATCTCCCTCACTAGCTTTAAGCACCAGCTATCAGAGCAGCTCCCAGATCACTGCACCTGTACATAGCCCATCTACAATTTAGCCCAAACTACTACCTCTTCCCCTACTGTATTTATTTATTTAATTTATTTTTGCTCCTTTGCACCATATTATTTATATTTTAACTTTGAACTTTCTTCAAACTACAAATCTACCATTCCAGTGTTTTACTTGCTATACTTTATTTACCTTGCCACCATGGCCTTTTTTTTGCCTTTACCTCCCTTATCTCACATCATTTGCTCACATTGTATATAGTCTTATTTTTTTCTACTGCATCATTGATTGTATGTTGTTTTACTCCATGTGTAACTCTGTGTTTTTGTATGTTGTCAAACTGCTTTGCTTTATCTTGGCCAGGTCGCAATTGTAAATGAGAACTTGTTCTCAACTTGCCTACCTGGTTAAATAAAGGTGAATTTTCTTTTCTTTTTTTTTTCTTTTTTTAAAGACACGTCACACAGGTGTGTCAACTAAAACACAACAACCACACAAAATTAAAGAATGGGATAAGTAGACAAAGTGAATATACAGCTCTGGAAAAAATTGAGACCACTGCAAAATGATCAGTTTCTCTGGTTTTACTATTTATAGGTATGCGTTTGGGTAAAATTGACATTTTTGTTATGTTCTTTACACTACTGACAGCCTTTTTCCCATATTCCAAATACAAATATTGTCATTTAGAGCATTTATTTTCAGAAAATGACAACTGGTCAAAGTAACAAAAAAGATGTTGTTGTCAGACCTCGAATAATGCAAAGAAAATAAGTCCATATTCATTTTAAACAACATAATACTAATGTTTTAACTTAGGAAGAGTTCAGAAATCAATATTTGGTGGAATAAACCTGATTTTCAGTTACAGCTTTCATGCGTCTTGGCATGCTCTCCACCAGTCTTTCACATTGATGTTGGGTGACTTTATGCCACTCCTGGCACAAAAATTCAAGCAGCTCAGCTTGTTTGAAGGCTTGTGATGATCAATCTTCCTCTTGATCACATTCCAGAGGTTTTCAATGGGGTTCAGGTCTGGAGATTGGGCTGGCCATGACAGGGTCTTGATCTGGTGGTCCTCCATTCACACCTTGATTGACCTGGCTGTGTGGCATGGAGCATTGTCCTGCTGGAAAAAACAATCCTCAGAGTTGGGGAACATTGTCAAAGCAGAAGGAAGCAAGTTTTCTTCCAGGACAATCTTGTACGTGGCTTGATTCATGCGTTCTTCACAAAGACAAATCTGCCCGATTCCAGCCTTGCTGAAGCACCCCAGATCATCACCGATCCTCCACCAAATTTCACAGAGGGTGCGAGACACTGTAGCTTGTAGACTTCTCCAGGTCATACAGGTATTTTCTGCAAATAAATGTTCTAAATGACAATATTTTTATTTTGAATTTGGGAGAAATGTTGTCAGTAGTTTATAGAATAAAACAAAATTTTTCATTTTACCCAAACACATACCTACAGTATAAATAGTAAAACCAGAGAAACTGATAATTTTGCAATGGTCTCTTAATTTTGTCCAGAGCTGTAAGTCAGTGATTGCGTCCGTAGCAGTTTGTATGAATTGAAGTGGTTAGATACAATACATGTTGACAGAATGGCGAGACTGTCACATGTGCTCCGTCTCCAGCCTCTAGGTCACCAGGCTGCTCGTCATGGCGCACCCCTGGCAACCTCGTTACGCGCACCAGCCGTCGTCAGACTCACCTGGACTCCATCACTTCCCTGATTACCTTCTCTATATATGTCACTCCCTTTGGTTCCTCCCCCAGGTGTCATTGTCTCTGTTTCAGTTTCATGTCTTTGTGCAGTTAGTGTTTCTTGTTTTGTATTGTGTTACGTTTATTTTATTAAAACACTCACTCCCTGAACTACCTTCCTGACACTCAGCGCACATCGTTACAGAATGACGCCTCACCTAAGGGAAGCATCAGGGAGTGTTTTTTTTTGTTTTGGTGGCAATGACGTCGGGTCCGGGAGTTGCTACAAGCTCTCCTGCCTCAGACAGATCGCCAGGCTCCCCTGCTATTGC
This sequence comes from Salmo trutta, assembly GCF_901001165.1. Lineage (NCBI taxonomy): Eukaryota > Metazoa > Chordata > Actinopteri > Salmoniformes > Salmonidae > Salmo > Salmo trutta. The sequence goes on along the minus strand of NC_042959.1, from coordinate 48,174,880 downwards.
CGGCTCGTCGGGTTTTCATGCCTTCAACGGATTGCCAGGCGCCCCTGCTTCCACCAGCTCGCCAGGCTCCCCTGCCTCAGCCAGTCTGTCAGGTTCCTGTGCCCCAGCCGGCGACAGGTTCCCGCGCATCAGCAGGGGTGACTGGTCCGCTCCTGATCCCCGGGATAGTCCCTTTGATTGGCGTCCTGCGGCTGGAGCCGAATGCGCCGGGGAGGAGGTACCGTCACGTATGCTCTCTCCGGCACTCTAGATTGCCATGCTCCCGCGTCTCAGCCGGACTGACAGGTTTCCCACGCCTCAGCAGAGGTGACCGGTCCACTCCTGATCCCCGGGATCATCATTTTGGTTGGCGTCCTGCGGCTGGAGGTCGCGCATCTTGGAGGGGGTACTGTCACGTGTGCTCCTTCTCCGTCCTCTAGGTCACCAGGCTGCTCGTTATGGTGCACACCAGTCACCATCGTGCATGCATCTGCGCGTCATCAGACTCACCTGGACTCCATCACTTCCCTGATTGCTTTCCCTATATATGTCACTCTCTTTGGTTCCTTCCCCAGGCGTCGTTGTTTCTGTTACAGTTTCATGTCTGTGTGCTGTTAGTGTTTCTTGTTTTGTATTATGTTCCGTTTATTTGATTAAACACTCACTCCCTAAACTTGCTTCCCGACTCTCAGCACAAATTTTGACAGAGACAGAGAGAGAAAGACTGTTGCTGTACTCCAAGGTAAGGCCCTTGCTTCCAGTACCACTGTAGGCCCCAGTATTTAGTCATGTAGCTTCAGGAAGATGTCACCATCCAGGCCATGTCACAGTATGCAGTGGCCTGATAAGGAGCTGCATTCGGAAAGTATTCAGACCCCTTGATTTTTTCCACATTTTGTTACATTACAGCCTTATTCTAAAATTGATGATTTATTTTTATTTAATCCATCTACACACAATACCCCATAATGACAAAGCGAAAACAGTTTTTCACAAAAGGTTGCATATTTATAATTCCTTATTTACATAAATATGAAGACCCTTTGCTATGAGACTCGAAATTGAGCTCAGGTGCATCCTGTTTCCATTGATCATCCTTGCAATGTTTCTACAACTTGATTAGAGTCTACCTGTGGTAAATTCACTTGATTGGACATGATTTGGAAAGGCACAAACCTGTATATACAAGGTCCCATAGTTGACATTGCATCTCAAAAACCCTGCCGAGACAGGATTGTCTCGAGGCACAGATCTAGGGAAGGGGACCAAAAAAATTCTGCAGCATTGAAGGTCCCCAAGAACACAGTCACCTCCATCATTCTTAAATGGAAGAAGTTTGGAACCACCAAAACTCTTCCTAGAGCTGGCCGCCCGGGCCAAACGGAGCAATTGGGGGAGAAGGGCTTTGGTCGGGGAGGTGACCAAGAACCCGATGGTCACTGACAGAGCTACAGAGTTTTTCTGTGGAGATGGGAGAAGTTTCCAGAAGGACAACCATCTCTGTAGCACTCCACTAATCAAACCTTTATGGTATAGTGGCAGACGGAAGCCACTCCTCAGTAAAAGGCACATGACAGCCCACTTGGAGTTTTCCAAAAGGCACCTAAAAACTCTGACCATGAGAAACAAGATTCTCTGGTCTGATGAAACTAAGATTGAACTCTTGGCCTCAATGCCAAGCGTCACGTCTGGAGGAAACCTGGCCTCATTCCTACGGTGAAGCATGGTGGTGGCAGCATCATGCTGTGGGGATGTTTTTCTGCGGCAGGGACTGGGAGACTAGTCAGGATCGAGGGAATGATGAATGGAGCAAACTACAGAGAGATCCTTGATGAAAACCTGTTCCAGAGTGCTCAGGACCTCAGACTGAGGCGAAGGTGCACCTTCTAACAGGACAACAACCCTAAGCACACAGCCAAGACAACACAGGAGTGGCTTTGGGAGAAGTCTCTGAATTTACTTGAGTGGCACGGCCGTACACAAGAAGACTCGAGGCTGTAATCGCTGCCAAAGGTGCTTCAACAAAGTAATGAGTAAAGGGTCTGAATACATATGTAAATGCAATATTTCAGTTTAAAAATGTTAATACATATGCAAACATTTATTGGGAATTGTGTGTAGATTGATGAGGAAAAAAACTATATAATCAATTTTAGAATAAGGCTGTAACATAACAAAATGTGGAAAAAGTCAAGGGGTTTGAATACTTTCCGAATATACTGTAGCCATGTCTTCCTCTAAAACCCATTTTTTTTATATTTGTGTCCAGAGGGCAGGGACAGATGGTGTCTGCAGTTAGTTGTGTGTATGAGGCATCTATGGGAGGGACCACCATTAATCCAGAGCAGCGGCAGCAGCCACACAGCTGTCCATCGGAGAAGATGACTGACTTTGGTATAGATGTACGAAGGTTGCCTTAGGCTGGTTAGTGGGAATTGATCGGAGGACAGTTGTCAAGACCATCATGGCAACCTGTGACTTATCCAGTAGGGTAGAACTGATTTGGGCAAGGATTTTTGTTAGGAGCCCTAGGGCATGGACTACAAGGTGTTGAAAGCGATGCAAAGGGATGCAAAGGGATGCTGGCCCATGTTGACTCCAATGCTTCCCACAGTTGTGTCAAGTTGGCTGGATGTCCTTTGGGTGGTGGACTGTTCATGAAACACATGGGAAACTTTTGAACATGAAAACCCCAGCAGCTTTGCAGTGAATGACACACATACACAATCCATGTCTCTATTGTCTCAAGGCTTAAATATCATTCTTTAACCTGTCTCCTCCTCTTCATATACTCTGATTGAAGTGGATTTAACAAGTGAAATCAATAAAGGATCATAGCGTTCACCCATATTGTCATGAAAAGAGCAGGTGTTCCTAATGTTTTGTACACTCAGTGTACAATGTGATATTTTCCCTCTGCTTTTCCTTTGTTATTAAAAGTGTAATGTATTTCAATATAAAATAAAATGTATGTATCTTATTCCAGATGTTTAGAGTCAACGGGTTGCTTATTTCCTTTTAGGAACTGTGAACTGTTTTTCTATATAGTAAGAACCTATTGTGTACACTCATGAGCAAATTTCAGGTTGTATTCCAATATTGGCATGCTATATGCTAAACTCAGAGGTATGAAAGGGCAGTCTTTGTGACACTTCCTGGCTGAGCTCTCCCACACTATAATTAGTAAGCCTTAGTGAGTACTCAGACTTAGATCTTTGTGAGGTGTGGCCGCGCCAGTTCGATGATCTACCGCCTTTAGAAACCTAACGCAACTCTGACCTGCACCACCCGACTCACAGAGAGTCAGCCATCTTCTGATAGGAACTTGCTGAATCTGCATTCTGCTCACTCACAACAAACCGCTGAGCTTTTATCTCTCCTAAGGGGACCCAAACATTCTACTGTACCCTAGTGCCTTAACACACTTTATCTCTTTGGACTGAACGGAGTTGACAACAAATTGAGAAAGAACAACGAGCTCCGACGAGTGAAGAAGCTTCTTCGGCAGTAATTTCCAATACCAGGAACACTGACATTTTTCCTGTTTCAGCTCTGTCATAACGGAAACCCAGCTGAACCAGACGACACTCAGCAAAAAATACACGGAAATACATCATTGCATTTAATTTCCCTTTGGGTGACACTGTGTTTGTATAAAAGTGGTGGCAGTAACTGATTATTGTAAGACTTGGCCTGAATTACATATGAAAAACCAATACTATCCCGGCACTGTCCACTGTGGGTGTTAACTGTGAAACTTTACTGATGTAGTTTCTCCTTCACTCCTGTTTTCATGAATAAGAATTTCCAATTCTCCAAAGTCCTTTTAAAGTCTTGTCATATCTGCCTGTGAGTAGGCTACATAAGCCTATTCAATTGATCTGTGTAAGGGCTATTTAATCAAGAAGGAGAGTAATGGAGTGCTACTGTCACACCCTGATCTGTTTCACCGGACTTGGTGATTGTCTCCACCCACCTCCAGGTGTCTCCTGTTTTCCCCATTAGTCCCCGGTGTATTTATCCCTGTGTTTACCGTCTCTCTGTGCCAGTTCAACTTGCCTAGTCAAACAGCGGTTTTCCTAGCTCCTATTTTCCAAGTCTCTGTTTTTTCCTAGCCCTCCTGGTTTTGACCCTTGCCTGTCCTGACACTGAATCCTCCTGCCTGACCACTCTGCCTGTTCTGAACTTGAGCCTATCACCTTGCACTGTTTGGACTCGGACCTGTTCACTTAACCCCTGCCTGTCCTGATCTCGAGCCTGCCTATCGCCTGGTACTGTTTGGACTCTGACCTGGTTCATGAGCTCTCGCCTGTCCCCGACCTGCCTTTTGCCTACCCCTTTTGGTATAATAAATATCGGAGCTCAACCATCTGCCTCCTGTGTCTACATTTGGGTCTTGCCTTGTGCCCTTATAGCTGCATCAGGTGACCTGGTCTTCAATCACCCGACCTCAACCCAATTGAGATGGTTTGGGTTTAGTTGGACCGCAGAGTGAAGGAAAAGCAGCCAACAGGTGTTCAGCATATGTGGGAACTCCTTCAAGACTGTTGGAAAAGCATTCTAGGTGAAGCTGGTTGAGAGAATGCCAAGACTGTTCAAAGCTGTCATCAAGGCAAAGGGTGGCTACTTTGAAAAATCTAAAATAAATGTTAATTTGTTTATCACTGTTTTGGTTACTACATGATTCCATGTGTTATTTCATAGTTTTGATGTCACTATTATTCTACAATGTAGAAAATAGTAAAAATAAAGAAAAACCCTTGAATGAGTAGGTGTGTCCACATTTTTGACAGGTACTGTATATCCCACCATTATGGAATCCAAAATGTAATATTGCTAATTGGAAAACAAATATTCTCATTTACCAGCGGTAAAGCAGGAAACAAGTTTTTGTACTAGGAACTTTCCAGCCCTGACGACCATGGAGTTGTTACGACGTATCGAGAGAGAAATTGGTCACCCACTCCCTCCCTTCTGTTTTCTTCTTTCTGCCGACAAGGGTTGTGCATTTAATGAGCGAGTGGAAGGTGGTCAGGGTGTTCATTTGCTTTGTTAATGAGAGGTGGACAGCTGGTGTGTAATACACCACATGGAGAATATTGATGGCATCAACAGAGAAACATGCATCACAAATAAATGTTATTGGTCTCACACCACACTGTGCTCATCCGAAGGCCACAACTGGCTGTGCATGGGCCAAGAGCCAAGGATAATTCTCAGAGGATGTTTTAGAGTTATTATAGACATCATTCAAGATTTTACTCCCTGACATGAGGGTGGCCAAAAAGTTACGACGCCATGTAAACTTTCCTGGACCCGTAGTAGTAAAAGGGCTGATGACAGTGGGAGTCTCGCAACAGCATCAGGTTACGTGTTTTCTTGTGAACACGCAACATGGCTACCACAACAAAAAGAGTCAAACAAGAAAAGGATCTTGATGCGTCATCTCGCCTGTAGGACCACAGTAGGCCTCGAGTCTCCATCGTGGCACCAGCACCTGTTAGTCTAGGATAGATGCAGCCAGGATGGGAGGCAAGACAAGCTGAAGAGAAGTAGGGTGCACATGATACGGTGAACATTTTAGGACACCCTAAGCCTCACGACTCACTGCTCTTTGAGTCAATCACCAACCATGAGAGGTTAGGGCCAAGGGGAAGGGGTAGAGAGGGTTACAGTCAATTGATTGAATCAAGGAGGGGTGATGCATGTGGTTTATGCTAATTGACTAAAATGCTAAATGACTAAAATGTAAAAAAAAATGTTTAAGGCTGAGGATGTCCTACAATGTGCACCTTGAAGGTGTCTCACCTGCACTTCATTATGCTCTGTCGTTCTGGACTCTGGGCTGGGTGGTGGTAGCTTGTACTGTTGGCAGCTTTCTGCTGCTGTGTCCCTCTGTTCTGGTGTCTTTTCAGCCATCTCTGTCAGACCCCACCTGCCCTGCTGCCTAGAAGGCGGAAACACCTGGCACAAGATCCTGCTATGCCACTCACACAGCAGCAGGAGCTTTTCCCCACAAGTTGAAGGAATGGAACGTGTGTGGTGTGCTTGTGTGTGTGTGTGTGTGTGGTGTGTTTTGTGTCTTAATTTCATATTTGCATTAAATAAACAACAAACTGTTTCATGCTCAGTCAAGTAGAACATCCATATGGGCTGCATACAACATTTCATGATTGTGTGATGTTCATTGAGCATAAATGGCTCTATGGTGGACATATATAGTATTGTATCAATTCATGTGGTTTGAAGATTAATTTACAGGTCCATAACAGTCAGGCGTCTTGTTTACAGGTCAAATACAGTCAACATACATTTTTGGTAACGATTTGTTCTCCATAACGCATTCATTACACATCTATAAGCATTTCATGAAGAGGTTATAACAGGTCCAACCGCATAATTAAAGGTTAATGAAATATATCCATTGCATATCTATGGGACATTCATGACATGCTATGCAAGCGCTCATATAGGTACCTTAATAGATGCATCATTACAATGACAGGGTAGTGTCATCATTATGGCTGTTCTTAAAAGTGTGCTTCTGCCATACTAGTTTTAGATAGGGCGGCGCAGTGGTCTAAGGCACTGCATCTCCGTGCTAGAGGGGTCACTACAGACACCCTGGTTCGATTCCAGGCTGCACTACCGGCCATGATTGGTAGTCCCATAGTGCAGCACAGCGTCATCAGGGTTTGGCCATTGTAAATAATAATTTCTTCTTAACTGACTTGCCTAGTTAAATAAAGGTTTAATAAAAATTATCAAAGCAATGGGTGAATCTTCTCCTCTAGTGCATTAAAGCGCAATCCACCAACCATCTGGAGTCCAAGCCCAAACTTTTCTAGAGGAAATCAAAGAAAAAACAACACTGTTGGATACTGCACACTGCACAGCAGCCAACAGTCGATTGATTTTGCTGAATAACACAGAATTAAAGTTTTAATTGGCCAGTATGCTTGTTGGTAGAGGGATATAGTATTGCACACACAGCAGAAATGATTCCAAGAACAACTCCAGCATTGTTGGGCAATGCCTTGTAACTGTGTTGACAGGCAATGTTAATGTTTTTAGAGGACCGGTGGTAAAAGGTAATCTGATAGTCTGACATTCTTAAAACAAGAAAAGAGAGTGTTCCGCAGTTTTTAAATTAACAAAATGGTAAGAAGATGGTAGGAGTCATGTCGTTCCAATAGGATTTCTGTTGCGTAGGTTGATTATTTAGTGCAAGATTTTTACATGGAATGGAGCTTCCGTCCTAGGAGTCTGTACTTCCTGCTGTGCACTATATGGTGACATAAGATGTTTTTGCTTGTCACAGCATAACAAAGGATGATAGCCAAGCCTTGCATGTAAAAATGCACTTCAATCAACAATGAAATGTCATTAGATCTCAGAGTCAGGCGAGGGAATTTACTAATTTAATTATGTCCATCACACCACTCAATTCACATGCTGGAATTTAAAGCCAATATCAGGCATATTCCTTGAAAGTGTTTATTTAATAGGTTAGCATTATTATAAGGACAGGTATGGGGAAAGAGAAATGTAATCCTGAAAACAACAAAAGAGAAACCTGTTCATAAACGCTCATTGATAATATCCTTTTGCAACACACAATAAGAATCTCTCTCATGCGTACATAATCACATCAGACACAAACACACACGCACACACATCCCGTAATTAAGTGAGAGGAATTTCAATGTGAATAACCCAACCATATGTTTCCATGCCTGTCCTCACACACCAGCTCTCATCTTTAATCAGGTGTTTTGTTTTGCTAAATTACTCTGTACTAAAAAGCAAAGCATTGCCACCCAACATAGAGAGAGAGAGAGAGAGAGAGAGAGAGAGAGAGAGAGAGAGAACAGGGGACAAAAAATGCAGCGGACCTTGATTGCTGTATCACCTCATGTAAGCAGCAGCCTTAAAGTGGTGCACGATCATGGCAGTAGCCACTTTAGAAGTCAGCCATTACGAAACATCCACAATTACACAAATCACAAGAGTCCAGATGTCAATTGCTTTTTGTCTACCAGAGACAGTATATAGCGAAATAGACGCATCCCTCTTGAGAGAACTTTTGATTCAACTAAAGAGAAATTACAATGTATGGTTTGAATAGAAGTGATCTAGGTTTGATAAAATGCTATGATTTTCCCTATTGAGGACAGCCAAGACAATAGCGGCTTGATGAGCAACATAAACGTGGACTCTTTTCAAAAGCCTTTTCACAATTTCAATCGGTCCCACTTTAGACAAACTTAAAGTGGGACCATTCAATCTTCAAATCCGCCAGACGGAAATGCAGACACACAAACACCTAGCACAATGTCAAAACCACAAACTATGGTGTGACAATATAGAACTTTACAGAGCCTGTCATCACTGCATTTCAACAAGTATAACAATCAACAAGTAGAAGGGTGGCAGGTAGCCTAGCAGTTAAGATTGTTGGACAAATAACCGAAAGATCGCTGGTTTGAATCCCCAAGCCAACTTGGTGAAAGATCTGTCAATGTGCCCTTGAGCAAGGCACTTAACCCTAATTGCTCCTGTAAGTCACTCTGGATGAAGATGTTACAAGTAACAACCCATAAACAATAAATGTGTTCTCGAATGTGCTATAATTTAGTGCATTAAACACAGGCTCATAGGGGTTTAAAATATTAATAATTCACATTTTCTTCCCATAGTTCTTTGCTGTGCATAATATTTCATCTTTGAGAGTGATATACTGTCAAGGGAGATTTCTGATGTGCCTATTCTGTTCTAGGCTACAGCCTGAACACACGGCCTGCTTTACCCAGCATGCATGTGTTTTCTCTCTTTTTTTGTGTTTCAGTAACAAGTGGATAACAACTCCAACCGAAACAATTCAAACAACAATGGGTTGATGTGCCAAGAGATTTCATCAAGCGAATGATGGAGAGGGAGTTTAGCATATCCAGGCATTAGTATGCTAAAGTGGAGTACGAGTGTGTAACAAGCCGTTGGATGGGAGAAACAGTGACATTGCCTTCAAGTGGAGTTAATGTTGAATATTTCAGTTCCTCTTTTTACACTGAGGAGTGGGATCCTCTAAAGAGCCGTGGTGTGCTTTGATTGTGAATGGCTCCACCTGCCCTTCTAGATCAAGGTAAGTAAAGGAGGAATATCGATCAGAAGGAGGAATCAATCATCCTCATAGCCTAGCCTAACGCCTGTTGGTTCATTATTCATCATTCTCTCTGTCCATCTATCTATCTTCCCATCTATCCTCTATCCATTCATCATACCTTGTGATTTCTCCTAAACATATTTGAAAATATAGAAATATAACATATTCTACATCATTCTATTTCTATGTTTGAAGCCTTGTTAGATTTTTTTCATTTAGATATTGTGTACCCTGCATGGTGAACTCCTTGACGACGGTCAAGAGGTCATAGGGCAGATGAATATGACTGAGCTTCAGAAATGCGTCCTCTCATTGCTAGTCAGCAAGTTTGACCTTGCTCAAACCCAGCCTTTAGAAAAAAACTGTGCCAAATTGTGGTGCCTTCGTGATGAAAAACAGGGACACCATAGAAATAGCTAGTTGCCGGAAGGCATCACAAACAATTTCAGCTTTTGCCTGTAATTGAACAGACTGGAATAGGTTTAGCATTCCAGTTAAAGATATGTATTACCTGCAACAAAAATGTTTGGGATTTATTATTTTGTCCCTCAACACCATGCCACCCCCCCACTCCGACAACCCCATACCACCACCACCCACTCTCCCCAGCATGCTTCTGCACATCTTAATTAATGTCAAGCTTGTTTGCACTGTGAGTAACTGTCCCTTACTATAACATTGAGTAGACAGAGCAAAAGAGATCAAGGCATATATTCAAAAAGCATCTCAGAGTAAGAGCGCTGATCTCAGATCAGCTCCCTCCTGTCCACAAACAGTTAACTGGATTATCTGCTTTGACTCTTTTTGCACTAACGCTCCTGCTGCTGTTTATTATTTGTCACTTTATTACTAGTTACAGTGTCTGTACATATATACCTAAATTACCTCGTACCCCTGCACATCGACTCAGTACTTGTACCCCATGCATATAGTCAAGTTATCATTACTCCATTTGTGTTTATTATTAATTTTATTATCATTTTATTACACCATTTTAAAGATAAGACTCTCGTTAATCTAACCACATTGTCCGATTTCAAAAAGGCTTTACAGCGAAAGCAAAACATTAGATTATGTTAGGAGAGTACATAGACACAAATAATCACACAGCCATTTTCCAAGCAAGCATATATGTCACATAAACCCAAAACACAGCTAAATGCAGCACTAACCTTTGATGATCTTCATCAGATGACACTCCTAGGACATTATGTTATACAATACATGCATGTTTTGTTCAATCAAGTTCATATTTATATCAAAAAACAGCTTTTAACATTAGCATGGTGTCACGTCCTGGCCAGTATAAGGGTTAATTGTCATTGTAGTTTGGTCAGGACGTGGCAGAGGGTATTTGGTTTATGTGGTTCGGGGTGGTGTTTTTGTAGTACTGTTTGAGATTCATGTATTCTATGTTTAGTCTAGGTAGTCTGGTTCTATGTTTAGTTAATTAGGGTGGGGACTCTCAATTGAAGGCAGGTGTGGTCTATTTGCCTTTGATTGAAAGTCCCATATATTAGGGTGTGTTTGTGTTTGTTATTTATGGGGGATTGTTCTTGCACTGCGTTTTTGTATGCCTGTAAGACTGTTCCTGTCGTGTGTATTGTTTTCCAGTGGATGCTTTACTCCTTTTAAAAAAAATTAAAATATGAGCATCCATATTCCCGCTGCAGTTTGGTCCTCTCTTCAACACCACGACATAACCTGTGACACATGGGATGTTCAGAACTAGCATACCCACCGAAAACTTCCGGTGAATTTACTAAATTACTCATGATAAACGTTGACAAAATACATAACAATTATTTTAAGAATTATAGATACAGAACTCCTTTATGCAACCACTATGTTCGATTTTAAAATAGATTTTCGGCGAAAGCACATTTTGCAATATTCTGAGTACATAGCTCGGCCATCACGGCTAGTTATTTTGACATCCGCCAACTTCGGGGTCACCTAAACTCAGAATTACTATTAGAAAAATTGGATTACCTTTGCTGATCTTCGTCAGAATGCACTCCTAAGACTTCTACTTCAACAACAAATGTTGTTTTGGTTCCAAATAATCCATAGTTATATCCAAATACCTCCGTTTTGTTCGTACGTTCAGGTCACTATCCAAAGGGTAACGCGCGAGCGCATTTCGTGACAAAAAATGTCAAAATATTCCATTACCGTACTTAGAAGCATGTCAAACGCTGTTTAAAATCTATTTTTATGCTATTTTTCTCGTAAAATAGCGATAATATTCCAACCGGGCAACGTTGTATTCATTCAAAGAGAGAAAGAAAACAATGGCGAGTTCTCGTGACCGCGCATCTCCAGTCTCACTGTCCCCAGGCTGACCACTAACAAACTCTGCTCCTATACTTTGCCCAGAGACAGCAGACACCCCATTCCACTTTCTGGAGGCTTTAGAAAGCCAATGGAAGCCTTAGAAAGTGTCACGTAACAGCAAAGATGCTGTAATTTCGATAGAGATGCAACAGAAGGACAACAAATTGTCAGACAGGGCACTTCCTGCATGGAATCTTCTCAGGTTTTGACCTGCCATATGAGTTCTGTTATACTCACAGACACCATTCAAACAGTTTTACGTTAGAGTGTTTTCTATCCAAATCTACTAATTATATGCATATTCTGGGCAGGAGTAGTAACCAGATTAAATCGGGTACGTTTTTCGTCCGGCCGTGAAAATACTGCCCCCTATCCCAAAGAAGTTAATAGTAAAACCAACGGCATAATAAAATACAAAATATGGGCACAATAACCCGACGCGCACCAGTCAAACAAATGTGCACAAGCACTTACAACAAACAGTACCACACAAAGACATGGGGGGAACAGAGGGTTAAATACACAACGCCTAATAAGGGAATGAAAACCAGGTGTGTGGGAAAACAAGACAAAACAAATGGAAAATGTAAAATGGATCAGTGATGGCTAGAAGACCGCCGAACACCGCCCGAACAAGGAGAGGCACCGACTTCAGCAGAAGTCGTGACAGTACCTCCCCCTTGGCGCACGGCTCCAGTGGCATGCCGACACTGGCCTCGGTGATGGCCCGGAGGGCGAGGTGCAGGGCGATCCAGACAGAGACGCTGGAACTCCCGCAGCATTGAAGGGTCCAACACGTCCTCCACCGGATCCAGCAACTCTCCTCCGGACCATACCCTTCCCAGTCCGCAAGGTACTGAAGGCCCCTTGCCCGACGCCTCGAATCCAGTATGGAACGAACGGAGTACGCCGGGGCCCCCTCGATGTCCACAGGGGGCGAAGGAACCTCCCGCACCTCAGACTCTTGGAGTGGGCCAGCCACCACCAGCCTGAGGAGAGACACATGGAACGAGGGGTTAATACGGTAATCGGGGGGAAGCTGTAACCTGTAACTCACCTCGTTCAGTCTCCTCAAGACTTTAAATGGCCCAACAAACCGCGGACCCAGCTTCCGGCAAGGCAGGCGGAGGGACAGGTTTCAAGTCGAGAGCCAGACTCGGTCCCCCGGTGCGAACACCGGGGCCTCACTGCGGTGACGGTCTGTGCCAACTTTCTGGCGCAGCACGGCACGCTGAAGGTGAACATGGGTGGCGTCCCATGTTTCCTCCGTGCGCTGGAACCAGTCGTCCACCGCAGGAGCCTCGGTCTGACTCTGATGCCAAGGAGCCAGAACCGGCTGATACCCCAGTACACACTGGAAGGGGAGAGGTTAGTTGAGGAGTGGCGGAGCGAGTTCTGGGCCATCTCTGCCCAGGGAAAGAACGCTGCCCACTCCCCCGGCCTGTCCTGGCAATAGGACCTCAGAAACCTACCCACACCCAAACCTACCCACATCCACAACTCTCTCCACCTGCCCGTTACTCTCGGTTGAAAACCCAAGGTAAGGCTGATCGAGACCCCCAGACGTTCCATGAACGCCCTCCAGACCCTCGAAGTGAACTGGGGACCCCGATCAGACACTATATCCTCAGGCACCCTGTAGTGCCGGAAGAAAACCTTGCCTGGCGAGGGTTCAGTCTCCTCGCCGCCCGGATGTACTCCAGATTGCGGTGGTCAGTCCAGATGAGAAAAGGGTGTTTAGCCCCCTCAAGCTTATGTCTCCATGCCTTCAGAGCCTTGACAACAGCCAACAGCTCCCGGTCCCCCACGTCATAGTTTCGCTCGCTGGCGTACCCGAGCGCTGAAAGAGCACAGCTCCTATCCCAGCCTCGGACGCGTCCACCTTCCCTATGAATGTCAAAGAGGGATCTGGATGGGCCGCACGGGAGCCGAGGTAAACAGAGCCCACAGGTGACCAAAAGCCCTGTCCGCCTCAGCCGACCACTGCAAACGTACCGATCCCCCCTTCAGCAGTGAGGTAATGGGAGCCGCTACCTGACCAAAACCCCGGATAAACCTCCGGTAGTAATTGGCAAACCCTAGAAACCGCTGCACCTCCTTTACCATGGTGGGAGTCGGCCAATTACACACGGCTGAAATGCGGTCACTCTCCATCTCCACCCCTGAGGTGGAAATGCGGTACCCTAGGAAGGAGACGGACTGTTGGAAGAACAGCTATTTCTCAGCCTTGGCGTACAGGTCATGCTCCAACAGTCGACCAAGCACCTTGCGCACCAGGGACACATACTCGGCGCATGTAGCGGAGTATATCAGAATGTCATCAATATACACCACAACACCCTGCCCGTGCAGGTCCCTGAAAATCTCGTCTACAAAGGCTTGGAAGACTGATGGAGCATTCATCAACCCGTACGGCATGACAAGGTACTCATAATGCCCTAAGGTCGTACTGAACGCCGTCTTCCACTCGTCTCCCTCCCGGATACGCACCAGGTTGTAAGCACTCCTGAGATGAAGTTTGTTGAAGAAGCGCGCCCCGTGCATTGACTCAATCGCCATGGCGATAAGAGGTAGCGGGTAACTGTACCTCACAGTTATCTGATTAAGACCTCGATAGTCAATACACGGGCGCAAACCTCCCTCCTTCTTCTTCACAAAAAATAAACTTGAGGAGGCAGGTGAAGTGGAGGACCGAATGTACCCCTGACGCAGGGATTCAGAGACATATGTTTCCATAGCCACCGTCTCTGCCTGTGGCAGGGGATACATGTGACTCCTGTGAAGTGTGGCGTCTACCAGGAGATTTATCGCACAATCCCCCCGTCGATGGGGTGGTAATTGAGTCGCTTTCTTTTTGGAGAAGGCGAGAGCCAAATCGGCATATTTGGGGGGAATGCGCACAGTGGAGACCTGGTCTGGACTTTCCACCATAGCAGCACCTACGGAAACCCCTAAGCACCTCCCCAAGCACTCTCGCGACCACCCCGTGAGAGCTCTCCGCTGCCATGAAACAGTGGGGTTATGAGAAGCTAACCAGGAAAGACCTAGAACCACGGGAAACGCAGGAGATTCAATGAGAAACAGACTGATTCTCTCCGTGTGACCCCCCTGCGTCACCATGCCCAGAGGAGCGGTGGCCTCCCTAATCAACCCTGACCCTAATGGTCGACTATCTAAGGCGTGAACTGGGAAGGGCATAGCCACAGGAACGATGGGGATCCCTAAACTATGGGCAAATGATCTGTCTATAAAATTCCCAGCCGCGCCTGAATCGACGAGTGCCTTATGCTGAGAATGTGGGGAAAACTCAGGAAAAGTAACGAACAAAAACATGTGTGCAACAGAGGGCTCTGGGTGAGAATGGTGCCTTCTCACCTGGGGTGACGCCAGAGTGCCCTGCTTGCTGCATCGAACCCCAAAGGAACCAACCCGGCACCGACCGGCAGTGTGACCTCTGTGGCCACAGATGGTACATGAGACGGAACCTCCTCCGGTCTCCCTGAGTGCAGCACCTCCCAGCTCCATGGGCATCAGAGCGGTGGTGCTGGGGGATGGAACCGACAGACCCCGACAGACCCCGAGCCAGCAGGTTATCCAGCCGAATGGACAGGTCCACCAGCTGGTCGAAGGTAAGGGTGGTGTCCCTGCAGGCCAACTCTCGACAGACGGCCTCGCACAAACTGCAGCGATAGTGTTTGATCAGGACCCTGTTGTTCCATCCCGCTCCGGCGGCCAGGGTCCAAAAGTCCAAAGCGAACTCCTGTGCCCTCCTCGTCCCCTGCCGCAGGTGGAAGAGACTCCTCGAAGTCTCTTCCAAACTCCTCAAAGTCGTCCAACGCCGTATCTCCTTCTCCCCACACGCCCTTAGCCCACTCCAGAGCTCTCCCCGAGAGGCACGAAACGAGGGCGGACACCCTCTCCCTTCCCGAGGGAGCTGGGTAAATGGTGCCCAGGTATAAGTCCAGCTGTAACAGGAAACCCTGGCACCTTGCCGCCGTCCCATCATACTCCCTGGGAAGGGCGAGACGCATCCCACTGGGACCGGATACAGGAGGGACGAGTAGTGGTAACCCAGGTTGTGCTGGTGGAGGAACTCTCTGTCCCAGCGGTCCATGGTCTGAATGACGCAGTCCATCGCAACGCTGAGATGGTGGATCATCGCCGCTTGCTCCTGGACACGCTCCTCTACCCCTATACCAGGGGCACCTGCTCCTGCTAACTCCATATGGAAGCTGTGATATTTTGTAAGGTGTGTGTAACTGGTGGCAGGGAAGTCAGACGCAGGAGAGCAGAACTAGGTAATAGCCGGAGCAGTTTAATAGTAAAACCAACATCATAATAAAATACAAAATATGGGCACAATAACCCAACGCACACTAGTCAAACAAATGTGCACAAGCACTTACAACAAACAATACCACACAAAGACATGGGGGGGAACATAGGGTTATATACACAACACGTAATGAGGGAATGAAAACCAGGTGTGTGGGAAAACAAGACAAAACAAATGGAAAATGATAAAATGGATCGGCGATGGCTAGAAGACCGGCGACGTCGACCGCCGAACACCGCCCAAACAAGGAGAGGCACCGACTTCGGCAGAAGTCGTGACAGAGGACAACACTACGAAATAACACATGGAATCATATAGTAATCAAAAAAGTAACAAACATATATTTTACTTTTGAGATTCCTCAAAGTAGCCACCTTGATGACAGCTTTGCACATTCTTGGCATTCTCTCAACCAGCTTCATGAGTTAGTCACCTGGAATGCATTTCAATTAACAGGTGTGCCTTGTTAAAAGTTCATTTGTGGAATTTCTTTCCTTCTTAATAATGTGTCTGGGCCAATCAGCTGTGTTGTGACATGGTAGCAGTGGTATACAGAAGATAGTCATATATGGTAAAAGAGCAAGTCTATATTACGGCAAGAACAGCTCAAAAAAACAAAGAGAAACATTACTTTAAGACATGAAGGTCAGTCAATCCGGAACATTTCAAGAAGTCACAAAAACCATCAAGTGCTATGATGAAACTGGCTCTCATGAGGACCGCCAAAGGAAAGGAAGACCGGGAGTTACCTCTGCTGCAGAGGAAAAGTTCATTAGAGTTAACGGCACCTCAGATTGCAGCCCAAATAAATGCTTTACCTATTTCAAGTAACAGACACATCTCAACATCAACTGTTCAAAGAAGACTGTGTGAAGAAGGCCTTCGTGGTTGAATTGCTGCAAAGAAACCACTACTAAAGGACACCAATAATAATAAGAGACTTGCTTGGGCCAAGAAACACGAGCAATGGGCATTAGACGGGTGGAAATCTGTCCTTTGGTCTGATGAGTCGAAATTTTACATTTTTGGTTCCAACCGCCGTGTCTTTGTGAGACACAGAGTAGGTGAATGGATGATCTCTGCATGTATGGTTCTCACCGTGAAGCATGGAGGAGGAGGTGTGATGGTGTGGGGGTGCTTTGCTGGTGACACTGTCCGTGATTTATTTAGAATTCAAGGCACACTTAACCAGCATGGCTACCACAGTATTCTGCATCGATATGCCATCTGGTGTGCGCTTAGTGGGACTATCATTTGTTTTTCAACAGGACAATGACCCAAAACACACCTCCAGGTTGTGTAAAGGCTATTTAACCAAGTAGAGCGATAGAGTGCTGCATCAGATGACCTGGCCTCCACAATCAACCAACCTCAACCAAGTTGAGATGATTTGGAATGAGTTGGACCACAGAGTGAAGGAAAAGCAGCCAACAATTTCTCAGCATATGTGGGAACTCCTTCAAGACTGTTGAAAAAGCATTCCTCATGAAGCTGGTTAAGAGAATGCCAAGAGTGTGCAAAGCTGTCATCAAGGCAAATATATGTTGATTTGTTTAACACTGTTTTGGTTAGTACATGATTCCATCTGTGTTATTTCATAGTTTTGATGTCTTCACTATTAATTTACAATGTAGAAAATAGTCAAAATAAAGAAAAACCCTTGAATGAGCAGGTGTGTCCAAACCTTTGACTGTTACTGTATATAATCGTATTCATCATGATCTAAAAGTCAAAAATCCTAATTTGTGAATATGGGCCCTGCAGTTACTGTAACAGCTGCAATATATATTCATTATGGCCAAACCCTATGTCAATATGCAGAGTGGATTAAGACTAAACCAACCCTGCTCCTACACACATTTCAAATGCTCTAGCAAGGCTGCTTAAATCACACTCACTTCAATAGAGGGGTATCATTTATTGATGTGGTGTGCTGTCACCTAGCGTATGCTTAAGCTCAGGGAACTAGGTCCCTTTGTAGTGCCTGTGATTGAATGCAAAACAAAGACTGATTAAAAGCTCAGTCAGTTAGCAATCAAAGAAGAATGGGCTCTCGGGTTAAATGAATAACATATCAGGATCAATTAAAGCAAGTATGTCTTGATTAATTCACGGCAGATTAGGGCTGAATATACATTAGGAAAGCAGGGTCAGAGACAGAACATATTGCACGGCAGACATGTAAAACACTGAATCTGCTAAGACATACAAAATTAGCAATTTCTGTAGAATTGATTCTCACACATCATCCCAAACGTTCTTATCTTACAGGGAGGAGAGAGTAAACCAATTAGAATCCAGTCAGTCAATTGATTTATCTTGCTGTGTTAACTGTTAACTTTCCTTTTACCACTCATCACATTCAAGCTGTTCATTCTGGCCCCTCTTCCAGTCGAATTCATGGAAACAAAAAATACTTTGGTACAATATTCTCACTTCCACAACAATCAGAATATGCTTTGACTAAAATGAGTACTTTCCATGTACATCGTTTCTATCAACAATCTTGAAACATACAGACACATAACTTCCATGCTGTGACTACACCTTTTATTTGAGACAAGGCTTATACTGTACATTACCTCATTATAATTTTCAAACTGCAATGTAAGCGAGAGGCTTTCCTAATGTGGACACTGTACTTAAAGCATTTTATGTTCCTAAGCATATTCAAGATTATTTATCAACTGAATGGAGCTGCAGATGGGTACAGAAAAAACTGTTCCTCTTGTTCCCTCATTATCAATGCTGTCTCAGTTGAAGGTAACAGCCCAGTCAGTCTCTGTGTGCTGCGCTGGTGCTTACTCTCCCTTGGCTCCCTCTGCTCTCTCTCTCTCTCTCTCTCTCTCTCTCTCTCTCTCTGTCTCCCTGTCTCTCTCTCACTCTCTCTGTCTCTCCCATTTCATCTTCTTTCTTTCTCTGTCGCTTCTCTCTCTCTCTCCCTCTCCCTCTCTCTCTCTGTCTCTCTGCAGGCTCTCTCCAAAGAAAGGCCTCCTGTCGTCAGCGTGCACACACCTCCATGATTTATGAGCCATCTGTCACGTCTGATGTTCCTGTCGCCTCAGACAGGATGTGCAAGGCTGGCATGCAGAGACGCTCTGCGCGGGCACCACATGGGCACAGCGTGGTTAGGTCCATTGTAATTAAATTACAACCAAATGGGCACCCAGAAGTCCCGATAATCCTAACAATCACAAAACAAAAGACATTGGTGGAGAAAATCAAATGGTTAGGAATGTTTGATGTTGTCAGAGATCTAAGATATTCAACCCAGAATTGGACTCGAATCTTTCAAAACTAATACCTCACTGACCAACACAATCTCACACTGCAAATATGTAAAAAAAAAAAAAAAAAAAAAGTATTTAAGCAGATTTCGTGCATTTTTGTGTGGATTCATTTGTGTGAAAATTGTTGTGTGACTTCATTGATAGGAAAATAAATTTTTTGAGGGCAAACTTTGAAACAATCTTTTGAAAGTTATTAGAGCAATGCATGATGGGCATTGGTGTTGTTCTACACTGACATTTTGTTTGTATCCCAAATGTATTTATATATACAGTACCAGTCAAAAGTTTAGACACACCTACTCATTCAAGGATTTTTCTTTATGTTTATTATTTTCTAAATTTCAAAATTGTCTAAATTTCGAATAATAGTGTAGACATCAAAACTATGAAATAACACATATGGAATGATGTAGTAACGAAAAAAGTGTTAAACAAATCAAAATATATTTTATATTTGAAATTCTTCAAAGCAGCCACACTTTGCCTTGTTGACAGCTTTGCACATTCTTGGCATTCTCTCAACCAGCTTCATGAGGTAATCACCTGGAATGCATTTCAATTAACAGGTGTGTCTGGTTAAAAGTTAATTTCATGTGTTTGAGCCAATCAGTAGTGTTGTGACAAGGTAGGTTGGTACACAGAAGATAGCTCTATTTGGATAAAGACCAAGTCCATTTTATGGCAAGAACAGCTCAAATAAGCAAAGAGAAACGACAGTCCATCATTAAATCAAATCAAATAAAACCATATTTGTCACATGCACCAAATACAACAGGTGTAGACCTTACTATGAAATGCTTACTAACAAGCCCTTAAGGATTAGCCCATTTTTTTCAATTTTCACCTAAAATGACATACCCAAATCTAACCAACAATGCTGTTCAAGAAAGAGTTAAGAAAATGTTTACCAAATAAACTAAAGTAAAAAAGAATAAAAAGTAACACAATAAAATAACAATAATGAGGCTTTATGCAGGGGGTACCGATACTGGGTCAATGTGTGGGGTTACAGGTTGTAGGTAGGGGTAAAGTGACTGTGCATAGATAATAAACAGCAAGTAGCAGCAGTGTAAAAACAAATGGGGGGGTAGATGTGTTCAGCAGTCTTTTGGCTTGGGTGTAGAAGCTGTTAATGAGCCTTTTGGTCGTAGACTTGGCGCTTTGGTACCGCTTGCCATGCGGTAGCAGAGAGCAGTACTTTAAGACATGAAGGTGAGTCAATCTGGATAATTTCAAGAAGTTTGAAGGTTTCTCCAAGTGCAGTCACAAAACCATCAAGTGCTATGATGAAACTGGCTTTCATGAGGATCGCCACAGGAAAGGAAGACCCAGAGTTACCTCTGCTGCAGAGGATAAGTTAATTAGCGTTACCAGCCTCAGAAATTGCAGCCCAAATAAATGCTTCACAGAGTTCAAGTAACAGACACATCTCAACATCAACTGTTCAGAGGAGACTGAGTGACTCAAATCAAATCAAATTGCATTTGTCACATGTGCCGAATACAACAGGTGTAGACCTTATAGTGAAGTGCTTACTTACAAGCCCTTAACCAAGAATGTCGTTTTAAGAAAAATAAGTGTAAAGTAAAAAATAGATAAGTAAAAAAAACGAGGTAAGTTAACTTATGTGAATTGGACAGTTACAGAGGATTTTCTTCTGAAATCTGCTGAAATACTTTCTGTACATATTTGCACTAATTGAGTGTGAGATTGTGTGGTCAAAGAAATGTAATATAAGGACCAATTTGAGTAAGTAATGAATGCCAACTGTTATTATATCCATTTTACTTACTGCAATATGTTTATATTGAGATAAAACAGAGCAGCATATACAGTGCATTCAGAAAGTATTCAGACTCCTTGACTTTTTCCACATTTTGTTACGTTACAGACTTATTCTAAAATTGATTAAAACAAATAATAATTCCCCTCATTAATTTACACACGATACCACATGATGACAAAGCAAAAACAGGGTTTTAGAATTTTTTCAAATGTATAAAAAAAAAGGAAATATCACATTTACATTAGTATTCAGACCCTTTACTCAGTACTTTGTTGAAGCACCTTTGGCAGCGATTACAGCCTTGAGTCTTCTTGGGTATGGCACTACAATCTTGGCACACCTGTATTTGGTTTCTCCCATTCTTCTCTGCAGATTGTCTCAAGCTCTGTCAGGTTGGATGGGGAGAGTCGCTGCACAGCTATTTTCAGGTCTCTCCAGAGATGTTCTATCGGGTTCAAGTCTGGGCTCTGGCTCTGCCACTCAAGGACATTCAGAGACTTGTCTCGAAGCCGCTACTGTTTTTTCTTGGCTGTATGCTTAGGGTCGTTGTCCTGTTGGAAGGTGAACCTTCGACCCAGTCTGAGGTCCTGGAGCAGATTTTCATCAAGGATCTCTCTGTACTTTGCTCCGTTCATCCTTCCCTCGATCCTGACTAGTCTCCTAGTCCCTGCAGCTCAAAAACATCCCCACAGCATGATGCTGCCTCCACCATGCGTCACCGTAGGGATGGTGCCAGGTTTCCTCCAGACGTGACGCTTGGCATTCAGGCCAAAGAGTTCAATCTTGGTTTCATCAGTCCAGAGAATCTTGTTTCTCATAGTCTGAGAGTCCTTTAGGTATCTTTTGGCAAACTGCAAGTGGGTTGTCATAAGCCTTTTATTGAGGAGTGGCTTCCATCTGGCCACTATACCATAAAGGCCTGATTGGTTGAGTGTTGCGTAGATGGTTGTGTTTCTGGAAGGTTCTCCCATTCCCACAGATGAACTCTGGAGTTCTGTCAGAGTGACCATCATGATCTTCTCCCCCGATTGTTCAGTTTGGCTGGGTGGCGAGCTCTAGGAAGTCTTGGTGGTTCCAAACTTCTTCCATTTAAGAATGATTGATGCCACTGTGTTCTTGGGGACCTTCAATGCTGCAGAAATGTTTTGGTACCCTTCCCCTGATCTGTCGCCTCTAAACAATCCTGTCTCAGAGCTCTACAGACAATTCCGTCGACATCATGGCTTGGATAAATAGACAGGTGTGTGCCTTTCCAAATCATGTCCAATCAATTTAATTTACCACAGGTGGACTCTAACCAAGTTGTAGAAACATCTCAAGGACAATCAATGGAAACAGGATGCACCTGAGCTCAATTTCGAGTCTCATAGCAAAGGGTCTGTATACTTATGTAAATAAGGCATTTCAGTTTTTTTTTACTTTTATACATTTGCAAAGAATTCTAAAAACCTGTTTTCACTTTGTCATTATGGGAAACATTATTTTATCAATTTTAGGCTGTAACGTAACAAAATGTAAAAAAAGTCAAGGGGTCTGAATACTTTATGAATGCTAGCCGTGAAGTATAGACACATGTCATCTGCATATAATATCTGCAGCATTACAGAAGTTAGTATTTTTACAGAAGTTACTTTCACTGACCTGTAGACCTTTTACAGCTGTGCAGCCCAGGTGTGACATCCTAGGTGGAGGAGGGTGACATCAGCATGCAAGACATGGCATTAGAAACTGCAGAGAGCGAGAGAAACATAAACCCCATAGCGAGCTCACTGAGAGGAAAAAGTAAAATGATACACATTGTACAGAACTGAAATAACAGTGTTCATAACAGTGTTCCCAGAGCTCCCGCCTGCATACCACGTCCTTGTCTTACCTTGCGTAGCCACCGACAATATCATTACACTGCTGCAAGGTCACAGCTAGCATCGCTTACACCGCCAAAATCGTTAGTGAAATGAGTGTTAGCCTTGAGGGGGTGTCACAACTAACCAGTGTAAATTGGCTCGCGGGAGCACGACTCGCATTTGTTAAGTGGAGGTGCGGCAACTGCAATCTCCTCGTAGGCTTTCTCGTGGTCATGGTGTCGAACATCTGGCAGCCATGTAAACAGGCTGAGGATTGATAGGCCCACCTGTACATCGTCAAAAACAATCCTCCCGAGACTCCTTCTCTGACTCAGTTCCACGGCTCTCTGTCCACGGAATTAACTGGCATGGTGTTTACAGTACGTTGGATTATTTATTTGCCTCCACAAAATGCCATATGTTCGCTGTTACTTTTGCTTTTAATCCATAGTTTGGAACATTATTTCACATTGGATGAATCAGTGATTACCTGAAATACAACAACACAAAATACCTGCCAACCATATGTGTTGGGAATATGTACAGGTAACTGCCAAAATAATGGAAACACTTTTGTAAATGAGGGATACAAAATATATCGAAAGCAGGTTCTTCCAGACAGGTGTGGAACCTGTCAATTAAGCAATTATCATCCCGTTATGCTTAGGGTCATGTACAGTATAAAAATGCTTGGCAGGCCATTATTTTGGCTACCATGGCTATGCCACCATAAGATAACAATGCCCCCTATCCACAGGGCACGAGTGGTCACTGAATAGTTTGATGAGCATGAAAACGATGTAAACCATATGCCATGGTCGTCTTATTCACCAATTCTCAACCCAATTGAACACTTGTGGGAGATTCTGGTGCGGCACCTAAGAATGGTGTTGCATCCCTCCAACAGAGTTCAAGACACTTGTAGATCCATGCCAAGGTGCATTGAAGCTGTTCTGGCTCGTGGTGGCCCAACACCCTATTAAAAATGATTAAGACACTTTATGTTGGGGTTTCCTTTATTTTGGCAGTTACATGTATCTCTCCCTATATTCAGCATTGAATGAAGAAAACTATACCCTAATATTTCAGAGTATTCCAGAGATTTTAAACACAATGCCCTCCTACAATGGAAAAACATGGACTGGCTACACGGCCAGCTGATTCTAACCATTCAGAATCAGCAGAAGCTATTTCTGCTCTGTTTTAATGATTATTACAGCTTGTATAATGGGTTTACATCTATACTGAGTACATTACATCTATACTGATATTCCTTTTGATTTAGTCTTCCTGGGTATAGCCCTCTTGGTCTTGGTCTAAGAAACAGAACATTACTTTGCAGTGGTAGGAAACGTTGCGAACACAGTAATGAACAGGCCCATGACAGAGCTCCATCTCTGGGCCCTTGTTTGAGCTGCCCGAGAGGGCACATGGGAGGTTAGCCCTTTAAAATTCAGTCAGCCTGAACCGAGCTGGTCTCCACCACCCAGTGTCGGCTTCACCTTCTCTGTTCTGGTTATTCTCTGAATGACACCCTATTGATCGAAGATCACTGAGTGCTCAGATGGAGATGCTTCATTATTTTCACCCGAAACGCCAAGCTGACTTTCTATTGATGCTATATTTATGAAGAAAGGTCGCTCGCGGGAGAGTGTGAAAAAGAATGATGCGAACGCGGCCCTCTCGTTCGTGCTGCCTGCCTCTATCCTCTTTCCTTTCATACACGCATTCACATGTTTTTTTTGCTCTATTGTGAAACAGTGGTACAAAATTTATAGTACTGATGTGCATCATGCTACACAGTACATGTGAGAGGAGGGCGTGTGATGTGGAACTGGAATATTTACAATGTCTCCAGCAACATACAGATGACAGCCATGCGTGGTGAGCGAGAGAGTTACAGCAAAAACAGGCAGTAGCTTATTAGGGTCAACCAAATCCTTTCAGGGCCTTGACAGCTCCACTCCAAGGCGATGCCTGGTCGGTACACCCACAATCCCCCCAGCCATGATTTCAAAGAGAGGTCCCATGGCTCCAGAACTCAACTCTCTGTTAAGAGATTGTTGCCCCGGGCAAACCATCCAACTCCTCACGAACCCAGAAGTGCAATATGACCTTCAACGATCCGCCCACACATTCATTATTCATTATTCATTCTGATTGGCGATCCACACACAAACAAGCCCTGGAAGCTCTCCAATACAAGCCAAACTCTCAGCAGAGGAGAGCAACTCTTAAAACTCTTTTTTAAGGAACTTATTTGACAGGGACAATGCACATGAATCAACATTTCAGTGTTATATAAAAAACGATGTAAGTGTGCAGTATTTAGCGAAATAGCTACATTTTAACAAAATGTTTCTGATCACCAATTTTTTTTAATGAAACACATTGTTTTAGATTTAAAGTTCACATGACTGTTACTGATTTCAGCTTACCCAGATATCTGCATCTTATTATTTTTTGCTGAATAGAGGTAGTAGGCTTGGGGGGGAACAGTAGGCTAAACCATAATTGTCTAGTGCAATTGTTGTTCGAGAGTAGAGGATGCTTACTTTTAGGTTGTGTGTATTGTGTGTATTGTTGTGAATTGTTAGATATTACTGCACTGTTGGAGCTAGAAACACAAGCATTTTGCTACACCCGCAATAACATCTGCTAAACATGTGTATGTAACAATACAATTTGATTTGATTTGGTTTTTAACTAATACCCCATTCACGTGCTATTGGGGTTCATTATGATACATTCAAAGTAGGAAATACTTTCCAAAATGAGTTGCCAAGTTAGAAATGTAAGTGTCCTAGTTCCGACTAGCACGAGAACACAGCAAGAATGCAATGGACTCAAGCTATTTGCTCACACACTAGAGTACAGCAACTGCAATGTATTTAGCTTGTAAAATGTATGAGACTAGCAACTCTATTTAAATATGCTAATCTAATTTAGTGCCTTCAGAAAGTATTCACACCCCTTGACTTTTACCACATTTTGTAGTGTTACAGACTACATTTAAAATGTATTACATTTAGATTTTGTGTCGCTGGCCTACACACAATACCACATAATGTCAAGTGGAATTATGTTTTTAGATTTTTTTAAAACTATTTAATTAGAAATGAAAAGGTGAAATGTCTTCAGTCAATACACTGAGTATACCAAACAGCAGGAAATCCGTCCTAATATTGAGTTGCACCTCTCCCCCTTTGCCCTCAGAACAGCCTCAATTTGTCGGGGAATGGACTCCACAAGGTGTCGAAAGCATTCCACAGTTGTGCTACAGTAGACCATGTTGACTCTAATGCTTCCCACAATTGTATCAAGTTGGCTGGATGTCCTTTAGGTGGTGGACCATTCTTGACACACACAGGAAACTGTTGAGTGTGAAAAACCCAGCAGAGTTACAGTTCTTGACACACTCAAACTGGTGCGCCTGGCACCTACTACTATAGTCCATTCAAAAGCACTTAAATATTTTGTCTTGCCCATTCACCCTCTGAATAACACACGTACACAGTCTCAATTGTCTCAAGGCTTAAAAATCCTTCTTTAAACTATCTCCTCCCCTTCACCTTCACTGATTGAAGTGGATTGTGACATACATAAGGGATCATAGATTTCACCTGGATCCACCTAGTCAGTCTTTGTCATGGAAAGAGCAGGTGTTCTTTTTTCTTTCTTATACTCAGTGTAAATATTCAACCCCTTTGTTATGGCAAGCCTAAATAAGTTCAGGAGCAAAAGTTTGCTTAACAAATCGCATAATAAGTTGCATGGACTCACTCACTGTGCAATAATAGCCAAATACATTTAAACTCAGACATTTAATCCTAGTAAAAAATCCCTGTTTTAGGTCAGTTAGGATCACCACTTTATTTTAAGAATGTGAAATGTCAGAATAATAGTACAGAGAATTATTTATTTCAGCTTTTATTTCTTTCATCACATTCCCAGTGGGTCAGTTTACGTACAGTCAATTAGTATTTGGTAGCATTGCCTTTAAATTGTTTAACTTGGGTCAAACGTTTTGGGTAGCCTTCCACAAGCTTCCCACAATAAGTTGGGTGAATTTGGGCCCATTCCTCCTGACAAAGCTGGTGTAACTGAGTCAGGTTTGTAGGCCTCCTTGCTCGCACACACTTTTTCAATTCTGCCCACAAACTTTCTATAGGATAGAGGTCAGGGCTTTGTGATGGCCCCTCCAACACCTTGACTTTGTTGTCCTTAAGCCATTTTGCCACAACATTGGAGGTATGCTTGGGGTCTTTTTCCATTTGGAAGACCCATTTGCGACCAAGCTTTAACTTCCTGACTGATGTCTTGAGATGTTGCTTCAATATATCCACACAATTTTCCTGCCTCATAATGCCATCTATTTTGTGAAGTGCACCAGTCTTTCCTGCAGCAAAGCACCCCGACAACATGATGCTGCCACCCCGTGCTTCACGGTTGGGATGGTGTTCTTCGGGCTTGCAAGCCTCCCCATTTCTCCTCCAAACATAACGATGGTCATTATGGCCAAACAGTTCTATTTTTGTTTCATCAGACCAGAGGACATTTCTCCAAAAAGTACTATCTTTGTCCCCATGTGCAGTTGCAAATCATAGTCTGGCTTTTTATGGCGGTTTTGGAGCAGTGGATTCTTCATTGCCGAGTTGCCTTTCAGGTTATTTCGATATAGGACTCGTTTAACTGTGGATGTAGATACTTTTGTACCTGTTTCCTCCAGCATCTTCACAAGGTCTTTTGATGTTGTTCTGGGATTGATTTTCACTTTTCGCACCAAAGTACGTTCTCTAGGAGACAGAACGCATCTCCTTTCTTGTGGAGGTCTAAAAAAAAAATTATGAGGTCTTGGCCTATTTTCTTTTGATTTTCCCATGATGTCAATCAAAGAGTTTGAAGGTAGGCCTTGAAATACATCCACAGGTGCACCTCCAATTGACTCAAATTATGTCAATTAGCCTATCAGAAGCTTCTAAAGCCATGACATAATTTTCTGGAATTTTCAAAGCTGTTTAATGGCACAGTCAACATAGTGTATGTAAACTTCTGACCCACTGAAATTGTGATACAGTGAATTATGAGTGAAATAATCTGTCTGTAAACAATTGTTGGAAAAATTACTTGTGTCAAGCACAAAGTAGATGTCCTAACCGACTTGCCAAACTATAGTTTGTTAACAAGAAATGTGTGGAGTGTTTGAAAAATGAGTTTTAATGACTCCAGCCTAAATGTATGTAAACTTCCGACTTCAACTGTACGTCTAAACCTGCTGAGGGAAACAACTGACTTAAATCAAGCACAGAGTTCCTATAATAACCACCGGACATGATAATAGATGGTTAATTGAACACTGAGTGTGCTAATGACACATGCCCCCATGAACAGTAAACATCAAGTTAGCCTTCAACTCTATTTCCTCTGCTCCATGGTATCATAAATAAGTTAGATCAGAGGTGATCATCCTGAGTGTTGTTATCCTGAGCTTATTGAATATGCTGCTTGAAAGGGGCTCCTGTGTAAGCTTGCTTTCTGTTTGAGGGGAAGTCAAATATGAGGGATTTTCGAGATGGATCAATACTTCAAATTCTGTGTGATGCACATTTTAGGACACTCTCAGTCTCAAGTTGGAGGGTTGATGATTGACTCAAGGAGGGGTGAAATGTGATGCTGGGGATGTCCTAAAATGTGCACCATACATTTGCCATCACAGCCACATGGGAGACAAGGGTGGGTTTGGTTCCTCAGGAGAGCTATCTACAACATGCTGTGAATGAACTTTAATCATAAATCATATTTCTGATGGAACACAGGGATGTTATGCTTTATCAAATACTCTCTAAATAAAAGCACACATGCAGGAGGTCACACGTAGAAATATGAAAAATATAACAAAACACATACACACACATTGATCAATGTTCAAATGTTCACACACACACACACACACACACACACACAAACACACACACACACACACACACACACACACACACACACACACAGTGTAAATACGTGTATGTCATACATTCTTATGAGAGCGTGTTGAAGTCTGCTGGGTGCTAGTCTGCAGGGAGAGGTTCCTGTGCTGATATAATTAGCTGGCATTTCTTTGTCAATGTTGCTCATGCGTGACTAAACTAATTTCATGGGCAAAGGAAACAAATCACTCTCTCAAATGCCACCGTCACAGCAGGCGCAAACCTTTAGCATTTCCGAAGTCAAACCATTAATTACAAATAAATCTGGAACAAATGACATTCCCTAACCCCTTACCCAAACCCCTTTCAATGTGTCTGATAGTGATGGAGGGAGCAGGGGTTCCCCGCCTTGTTAGAGCATATTTGTCAAGTTCCTTTGGCACTGATGTTAAATACATCAGGTCGTACAAATTGTTAAGGGCAATAGCTGATCACCTGTTAAACACCTGGGAGATGGTGTAGCAAAGGTGCTATGGATGATGTTTGTTCTCTTACTGGAAGGCCATACAACGGATATGCTAATCTCCATGTAAAAGGACCTATGAGCACCAACATGTGAAGTGCATAGGAGCATGTGAAATTGGGTGTCAAATGAAAGCTAAGAGTCTATATTTTTTTTAGAAATTAAGGCCTATATACATTTTTCAAAAATGTTTCATCCTAAAAGTGTTTAACAAGCCAAGGCTTTGATTTCAGGTCAAACAGATAGAAATGGGGTCTTAGAAAACATATACCAAAAAAGTCTTAAAGGTACAAGAAATACATTAAAACACAATAATGTTGAAGTAAAGACACCTACCAACTAATATCAACACTTATATTTAGTTTTGGATACATTTTTCTGCCTTCTGTAAGTTTAAGAAACTTTGCCTTGTGCCTTGAAATTCCGTTACCAAAAACCCCAAATATCTTAAAAATATTTTCGAATTTCTCTCCCTCGTGAGGGAAGATAATAACAGTTCACAGACGTAACAAGTAAAGGTAGACCTATCAATTAGTTATAGTGTTTTGACTGATATCAATTCTGTTTATGATTAATTAAGTGATTAAAACTCAAAATTCTGTAAACAAATTGGTAATGGATTTCCCAAAAATCAGTAAAGGAATTTCTGCAATTGAATTGGCTACAATGGGAAATCATAGTAGTCACAGACCACAGTTGGGTTCACAAGCTTGGACAGAACAGTACAGTACAGTACGGAAAAGTATAGTTCAGTATAGTACAGTACTCTACAGTAGAGTGGAGTTCAGTACAGTACACAGTAGAACACACTGGAGTTGTGTACACTATAATGTACTGTATTGTACTGTACTGAACTCTACTGCACTGTATACTCTACTTTGCTGTACTGTACTATACTGTTCTGTACTGAGCTCTACTGTGCTGTACTTTGATGTCCAAACTTGTGAAACATTAACACCTATGATTAGTTCAGATTTGGTCCACTCAGGACCAACCAAATATGGTCTTGTTTTGGGAGCAGAGCTCATTAAACTAATAGCCAGTTGTCACGTCCGGACCATAGAAGCTTTTATTTTCTATGGTAGAGTAGGTCAGGGCGTGACAGGGGGTTTGTCTAGTTTATTTATTTCTATGTTGGGGTTTTTGTCTAGTTTATGTATTTCTATGTGAGGTTCAAGTTGTTGTATTTCTATGTTTTTTTGGGGGGGAGGATCTCCAATTAGAGGCAGCTGGTCATCGTTGTCTCTAATTGGGGATCATATTTAAGTGGTTGTTTTTCCCACCTGGGTTGGTGGGAGATTATTTTGAGGTAGTGTATGTTTCACCTCATCAGCATAGTTTTTTTAGTAGTTGATTTGTATGTTTTGCATAGTTTCACAGTTTAAATAAAATGTGGAACGATACACATCCTGCGCTTTGGTCCCATTCTTCAGACAACCATGACAGAATCTCCCACCACCAACGGACCAAGCAGCATGGTCAGGAGGACTGGACCTGGGAGGAAATCCTGGATGGGGCAGGACCCTGGACAAGGCCCGGGGAGTATCGCCGTCCAAAGGAGGCGATTGAAGCAGCGAGAGCAGAAAGGTGATATGACGAGGCGTTATACCATCAAGGCAAGCAGGCGGAGACAGCAAGAGAAGAACGGCGACAATACGAGGAACTAGCACGGCAACAACGGAAGCCCGAGAGGCAAAACACGGGGAGTTTGGCGGAGTCAGGTTTGGGACCTGAGCCAACAGGACGTACCAGACTGGGGAGGCGCACTGAATGACAGATGCGTGAAACTGGTGCATATGACACCGGACTGGTGTCACGCTCCTCAGCACGCCCGCTCTGCAGCGCTCTCAATGCCACCACCTCTCTCCGGAATCTTGTGTCGAGTTCCTCACTCGTCTCCCTGACTGGCTCTGGTTCACCCCTCAGCTCTCTGCACTTGCCGGGCTAAAGTGAGCATCCAGCCAGGACGGATTGTGCCAGCCCTACGCTCCAGACCTCCAGTGCGCCTCCACAGCCCAGTACGCCCTGTGCCTGCTCCTCGTACTCACCCTGAAGTGCGTGTCACCAGTCTGGCGCCACCTGTGCCAGCTCCATGCATCAGGCCTCCAGTGCGCCTGCCCAGTCCGGGGTGTCCTGTTCCTGCTCCCCGCACTCGCCCTGAGGTGCGTGTTACCAGTCTGGCGCCACCTGTGCCAGCCCCACGCATCAGGCCTCCAGTGCGCATTCCCAGTCCGGAGCTTCCGGCGACAGTTCCCAGTCCGGAGGTTCCGGCGACAGTTCCCAGTCCGGAGCTTCCGGCGACAGTTCCCAGGCCGGAGCCTCCGGCGGTGGCCTGCGGTTCGGAACCTCCTGAGTTGGCCTGTGGCGATGATCCGCGGTCCGGTGACACGAAAGCGGAGGGATCAGCTGGCGGAGCGGGGGCTATGCTCCGAACCGGAGCCGCCTCCTATGCTGGCAGATAAGCAGGAGGAGAGGGTTCTTCGTCCCGATGCAGGAGGATCCGCGGGATGAGAAGGTTATTCGTCCTGCATCAGAGCCGCCACCGACATTAGACACCCACCCTAACCCTCCCTTTTTTTTATTGTTTCAGGTTTGCGTTCAGCATCCGCACCTTTGGGGGGGGGGGGGGGGTACTGTCACGTCCGGACCATAGAAGCTTTTATTTTCTATGTAGAGTAGGTCAGGGCGTGACAAGGGGGTTTGTCTAGTTTATTTATTTCTATGTTGGTTCTAGTTTATTTTTTCTATGTTGAGGGTTTTGTCTAGTTTATGTATTTCTATGTGGGGTTCTAGTTGTTGTTTTTAGGGGGGATGATCTCCAATTAGAGGCAGCTGGTCATCGTTGTCTCTAATTGGGGATCATATTTAAGTGGTTGTTTTTCCCACCTGGGTTTGTGGGAGATTATTTTGAGGTAGTGTATGTTTACCCTCGTCATCACAGTTTGTTATTTTGTTTAGTAGTTTATTTGTTAGTAGTTTATTTTTATGTTTTGCATAGTTTAAATAAAATGTAGAACGATACACAGGCTGCGCTTTGGTCTCCTTCATCATACGACAAAAGTGACACCAGTATGTAGAATAATACCCAAACATTGCATATTTATGTTTGTGTACCTATTCAGGATACATCACCATGAAGAGAATGACATTCATATCCATAGTTATGCATTTATGTGTAGTATAGATCAGAGACCCATGATGAAATTCCGTTACCGTAATTTCGTTACCGGGTGTAAATCCACTTCACTTACTGTAGTTCAATAAACAAAACGTTTTCAAAGTCAATGTGTCGTGTCATAGCTGACACCCCATTCTTTCTGCAGACAAGGTTGACTCTTAATTCGGAACAGATATTTAACAGAGTTTTCGGAAAACATGGAAACAACTGAGGGAGATTTTATCAAAATTCTGTTATAAAACTTTGCATCTGCACAGTTCTTCCAGTAAATGTGTTTTTGTAAAATGTTCTGTGTAAATTGTTTAACTGTGGTCCTGATGCATAGAGTTGCATTGTTTGTTAAACTTTTATTTTAAGAGAAATATCTGAGTCTCAGCGCAATTCCGTAACTGTGGAATTACCCATAAGTCGAACTATGCAAATACTGGTACACTGTTATATTAGTGTGTTTATTATGCGTCACCATTATCCAATGAGTATTTTAAGCAGACTAAGTGGGGAAAAAACCTTTAACGACTACTCAAAATCATTACGCATGGAGGCACGAACACATTGAGACATGCACCCACAGAAGGCCTAGCAGTGTTGGATAAATCATAAGCCATATGACTGCAGGTATAACAGCTCCCAGCATGCACATGAAGCATTAAACATGTAATGTTGCTCTTAGCCAAATATGAGCATAAATGACAACAGAGGAAAAGGTTGCCAAAAAAACAACGCTCAACACTGAACCATTTTCAAACGTGACATTCTTGGCACTTCCACTGCCACACAACCTTTAGTAATTTCTATTTACTTCATATTTTCTCAGCTCTTGCTCTTGCTGACAGAATGGACCCACCCTGGAGGTGACTGTTCTTTCATATAGCGCACATTTTATGATTGCATCACATACAGCATTCTCATGATTCCAGAGAGGATCAGCGGGAGATTAGTAACACAGAAAGAAGCCGAATCCGCAATCAGAATGACACTTTGCCTTCTTGCAACCTAATGAGAACCTCAGCATGTGTGGATGTAGAAGTCACCTCTCGCCACCCCCAATACCCAAACGCACACATGCAGAAAACACGAAAGCCCTGTGACTCTTGATCTGTGGTCTCACCTCTCCATACACCTGCCTCCCCTTGCTGTTGCTTACATTACCTCTAGATGGCAATGTGCAGCTGTTTCTAAAATGTTGAGAAAGGAAATAAGTGCAGCTTGTCAGTTTGGGTCCACTGCTGTGAGTTTGGACTGGGAGCCACACTTGAATGCCTCATTTCACTTATGCTAACCCTCTTTCAGTTATTTTTGGTTCTCATTACCAATTGTGCTAAGATAAAATGGTACGTTTGCGGTCTAAGGGGTCAATGAGAGATAAAACATTGCCCATAGTCGAATTTGGAGAGCACTCATGTCAACAGCATACTCAAAATGTTTGTCAGTGTCAAGACAATGATAAGCAATTTTTTACTCAACACGTGTGATGGTATATTGATGAAAGAATATAAATAGATAGATAAATTCATGCAAGATGATGAAAGTAAGGTTTACCTGTGGGCATCACTTCAGTTAACCCCTAAACAAGTCCTGTCTAGGTCACGTTATTTATACAGAAGGTCATATTTGGCCCTGATCCTTTTCTACTCACTAAATCCAATCTCATCCTGCTTATTATACAGATAGAGTTTAGCTATGACCCTTATGGATACATTAGTCCCTTTCTCACCCCTCTGTTCTCTCCTTTGTCCCAACTCCCCTCGCTCTGCACAGGGGACAAAGAGAAGATGGAACTGTGGCATGCAAAAAACATTATTTGTAGACCGTTACAAACCAACAATGAGAAGTCACACAACCTTTTCTTTTGCAAAACTGCCTATTTTATATCCGATTTGAGAACGCGTGTAAGAGTGTTCATAAAATACATAACATGGCTTCACTACCCTATAAATCAGTCTACAGATATTATAGTGCACATCATTCTGGATTCATTTGACGAAACAGCGATTGAATGAGAGGACTGAACAAAAAAGCCTCTTAAATGATGTGGGCTAAGGTCCGGTGCTCCACTAGCCCTTATAACATCCCCCCTCTCTTCAGCATGTACTGCAGTCCACTAGTCACAGACACCCCTCTGGCCCCTCTGTTGAAGCTGAGCTAATTCTCCAATAACAAATTCAATAGCTTACAGAGTAAGAGCTTCTTGTGGTAACAAACAGTCATGATTCTTTATTGCAGCATCTCAGATTGCCAACTTATTAATAACATAGTGCTGCGATGTTAAACCATATTCCTTAGATTAGAGGCAGGTTTTGAGTGTGATATGGGCCTTGCCCAATGCCTAAGTGATATACAGTATCTGTCTTCATTCTACAATAAGTGGGTGGAAAACCCTGCAGAATAAAGCAGAAGAGACAATACAAACATGCTGCTTCATGCATATCCATCTAGAGTGCCAGAAGATAGTATTCACACCCATTGACTTTTTCCACATTTTGTTGTGTTACAGCCTGAATTGAAAATCCATTCAATTTTGTATCACTGGCCTCCACACGATATCCCATAATGTCAAAGTAGAATCATGTTTTGAGATTTTTTTTAAACAAATGAATTTCAAATGAAAAGATGAAATGTCTTGATCAATAAGTATTCAACCCCTTTGTTATGGCATGCCTAAATAAGTTCAAGAGTAAACATTGTCAAGTCACATAATAAATTGCACGGACTCAATCCGTGTGAAATTATAGTGTTTAACATGATTTTTTTTATGATTACCTCATCTCTCTACCCCACACATACAATTATCTGTAAGGTCCCTCAGTCGAGCAGTGATTTTCAAACACAGTTTTAAACACAAAGAGAGGTTTTCCAATGCTCTGCAAAGAAGGGTACCTATTGGTAGATGGGTAAAAACAGACTTTGAATATCCCTTTGAGCATGGTGAAGTTATTAATTACACATTTTAATGGCTGTGATAGGAGAAAACTGAGGATGGATCGACAACATTGTAGTTACTCCACAACAGTAGAGGCTACTGAAGGGAGGACAGCTCATAATAATGTCTGGAACAGCTGGACTGGAATGGCATCACACCATGTGGGGCAGCAGGTAGCCTAGTGGTTAGAGCATTGGGCCAGTAACTGAAAGGTTGCTAGATCGAATCCCCGAGCTGACAAGGTCAAAATCTGTCATTCTGCCCCTGAACAAGACAGTTAACCCGCTGTCATCATAAATATGAATTTGTTCTTAACTGACTTGCCTAATTAAATAAAGGTAAAATAAATGCATTTGATACTATTCCACTCCACCCATTACCACAAGTCTGTCCTCCCCAATTATGGTGCCTCCTGTACTCCACAATACTAACCTAAATTAAATATTGAAAAGAAGAATGCCTGTACAGAATACAAATATTCCAGAACATACATGGTCGTCACAGCATCATGGGTGTGCTTGGCAAGGAAAAGGGAGTTTTTGCGGGGTATAATTGGAATAAAGCTAAGTACAGGGAAAATCTAGTTCAGTCTTCTTTCCAACAGACACTGGGAGACATTCACCTTTCAGCAGGACAATAACCTAAAACACAAGGCAAAATATACACTGGAGTTGCTTACCGAGACGACATTGAATGTTTCTGAGTGACCAAGTTACAGTTTTGTCTTAAATCAGCTTGAAAATCTATGGCAAGATTTGAAAATTGCTGTCTAGCAATGTTCAACAACCAACTTCACTGAGCGTGAAACATTTTAACAACAATGATGTGCAAATATTGTACAATGCAGGTGTGCAAAGCTCTTAGAGACTTACACAGAAAGATTCACAGCTGTAATCACTGCCAAAGGTGATTCTAGCATACAGTACATTGACTCAGGGGTGTGAATACTTTTGTAAATCATTAAAAACATGTTTTCACTTTGTCATTAGGGGGTATTGTGTGTAGATGGGTGAGAACAAAAATCTATTTAATCATTTGGAATTCAGGCTGTAACACAACAAAATGTGGATTAAGTCAAGGCGTATGAATAATTTCTGAAGGCACTGCAAGTAACGTGAAAGTTGAGTTTCCTAAATACATGAGTTCTCTCCAACATAATGGAGGGATGATAGCATGTGATACCGGAACAAGGCTCAGCAGCTTTCACACCTTATAGATACAACACTCTGGGGATGAAAAAATCATGGTCCATTGTTCTTGTCAGTTTCCCCTGGTGTTGTGGCTGCGAAGGAGACAGATAAGAAGCCAGAAGAGACTCACCACCTTATCTCTCTCTCACACACTCCTTGTTCACATACAGTAGAATATTCCCCTTCTCCTTGTTTGAGCAACACAACATTATATTTGGTATTCTTAATTCATATCATCTGCCTTTGTTAAGTATTGAAAAAATAGGAGAACTTGGTTTACATTAGAAAGAAGGAAATCCGTTTCATGTTTACATTTTGCTGTGTTTTCTTCAGTAGATAGCCCATGGACACTGTGGGGCTTTGTACCTGCATGAGGTCATCAAATATATTGTTACAGATTTATGTCTGTTGATAACAGCGTGCACTACACTGGGCTCAATTATGACATAACAAATCATAACAAAACACTTGCCCAAGCATTCATTGTGCCATCTTGAAACGTAGACCACAACAACCGCACTTAATTTGGGAAGACTGATTTTAGTATCCCCTGAATTTTACAGCCCTGTGTTGTGGGTCATTAAGTCCACTAGAATAGAGAGCTGAGAGTGACATGATGCCCAGCTGGGAGGGGGTCTGTAATAAATTAGTGGCTATAGCATAAATCCAAAAGACTCTCTACTCACCACTGGACATTGGAGCACACCACTGGACATTGGAGCTCTATCACCATTTGATATTAGAGCTCTATTCACCGCTGTGTATTAGTGCTCTATTTATTGCTGGTTATTGAGACTATATTCGTCTCTGGATATTAGCGCTCTATTCACCGCTGGGTATCAGAGCTCTATTAACCGCTGGAAATTGGAGCTCTATTCACCGCTGGGTATCAGAGGTCTATCATCGCTGGGTATCAGAGCTCTATTAACCGCTGGAAATTGGAGCTCTATTCCCCGCTGGGTATCAGAGCTCTATTCACCACTGAATATTAGAACTCCATTCACCGCTGGGATATTGGAACTATTTGTCTACAACGTAACTATACTGTTATCAAACATGCCAATGGTTTGAGATTCAGCATGGTTTTCGTGTTATAATTTTGTCCTATTAAAGCTATGAGTAATTTAAGACATGAGCCTAAAGCAGATACTAACTCTTCCTATCAGTTAGAATCTCTCAACGGGGATGACTTTTACTGCGGTACACTACCAATAAGCACTCAGTTCTATTTTAAATACAACCAAATTGCTTTTCATTCATTCCCCAACAGCAATACGGTTCTGGGCAATTCTTTTCATTCTCTCAACATGCTGAACATTGCGTCAGCTACTGTCTCAACCTCGATGATGATGATGATGAGACAAATGTAACCATGGGTATAACAAAGTTTTACATTAAATCATTCCGACTGTCGATGCTACCATATGAAACATGTCTACTGTTGCTCTGGTTTTAGTTACAAGTACTACACTGAACAAAAATATAAACGCAACATGTAAAATGTTGGTCCCATGTTTCATGAGCTTAAAAAAAGATCCCAGAAAAAGCTGAATTCTCAAAAATGTTCTCCAAATTATTTTCATCCTTGTCGGTGAGCATTTCACCTTTGTCAAGATGATCCATCCACCTGACTGTTGTGGTGGTGAATTTCTGTATTATCAAATGAGGAGAGACAAACTTATCACAAAAGTCAGAGTTATACTTAAATTGAATCTTTATTAGTGAGAGCTTAGCAATAGCGATGGCTGGTCGACAAATCACCCTCAGATGATTAGTTGAGAGCCACAACACAAAGGCTACTGAGATCTTTTGTAGCAAAGATCCACACCCTAGTCTACATAACAAACCACAGATGTTTGGAACGGGTCACAAGGAGAGACTTTTTAAATGAGAAAGGAGTATCCCGTAGCCAGATAGCATTCACTATAAATTATCATTCAGTTTGTCATACACTATCCCAGGATAAGTGCAACATCAGAGATGACATACAATGGTTCCAGACACTACCACACACATCTGTTGTCTCAAACCTTATCTCCCCCAATGCCACAGGAGAGAGTGACTGGCGCACAGACATTGTAGAGACAAGTAATTGGTTCCCCATTAATCACACCATCCCTTCACATGGTTTAAGAATAGGTAAAGACACATTCACATATGAAGACAATGCTCCCTCCTGTCCTCTTCCCTTTCCGATATTCTGCATAGCACCAGGGACCCCAGGTGACTAAGCCCCAGCTGAGGGAAGCGTTGCAACTGCCAACACCAGAGTCCGAAGGGATACATTCTAATAAGTATATCATATAAGCATATTATGCAGATAAGACATCTTAATGATCTATGATACACAACTAATTCTGAATCTTCCGCCACACAGGTGTGGCATATCAAGAAGTTGAATAAACAGCATGATCATTACACAGGTGAACCTTGTACTGGGGACAATAAAAGGCCACTCTAAAATGTGTAGTTTTGTCACACAACACAATACCACAGATGTCTCAAGTTTTGATGGAAAGTGCAAATTGGCATGCTGACTGCAGGAATGTCCACCAGAGCTGTTGCCAGATTAATTTGATGTTCATTTCTCTACCATAAGTCCCCTCCAACATTGTATTAGAGAATTTGGCAATATGCCCAACCGGCCTCACAACCGCAGACCATGTGTAACCACGCTAGCTCAGGAACTCCACATCCGGTGTCTTCACCTGCGGGATCGTCTGAGAGCAGCCACCCAGACAGCTGATGAAACTGTGGGTTTGCACAACCAAAGAATTTCTGTACAAACTGAGAGAAACCGTATCAGTCTTGACCTGACTGCAGTATGGCATCGTAACCGACTAAAGTGGGCAAATGCTCACCTTCAGTTGCCACTGGCACACTGGAGAAGTGGGATCTTCACAGATGAATTCTGGTTTCAACTGTACCGGGCAGATGGCAGACAGCATTATGGCATCGTCTCGATGAGCGGTTTACTGATGTCAACTTTGTGAACAGTGTGCCCCATGGTGGTGGTGGGGATGTGGTATGGGCAGGCATAAGCTACGGACAACGAATGCAATTACATTTTATCAATGGCAATTTGAATGTACTGTACAGAGATACCGTGACGAGATCCCGAGGCCCATTGTCATGCCATTCATCCATCGCCATCATGTGTTTCAGCATGTAACTTTGGCCTCGCACAGATTTCACAGGCTATGTCTAGGATTTCTTCAGTGTTACTGAGTAGAGAGGGGAAACATTGAACACAATTCCCACAATGTCCTGTCAATACTTGTCATCGAAAACCAGTAATTCTTGTTGATATGAGGTGCATTATTATCAGAATATGTAGCCTACTTTATCCTATTCAAATAGTAAGATATTGCCACATACCTTAGGAATTTTATTAACTTATGAGCCATGGTTATAAATGAACAACCTTAACTCCTCTGAACTCACTATTTTAAGAAATTATTATTGGGGACTAATTTCGTACAAGTACAGCATAGGAATCTATGTCTTAATCATCTTCCATGCGTACTGAATGTGGTCTCATTTATTTGAGCTCAAACTGACATAGCAGTTAAGCTAAAGATGTCTGATGCAATGTTGTGCGACTGTTTCTACGTTAACTCTTCTCACAAAGATACAGTTGGGTAAAGGGATATCGCTGTGATAGTCAAATATGACAATTAAAACAACAACAACTGCTCTACAGGACATTTAGAGAAGCCATACGTCCACCTCTGGCAAATCCTCAACTTTCATATACATTCAGTGGCACGTTGATGGTCATGGTAGCAGCCATATGAAAAAGCTCAGGCACACTTGAAGCTTAATGAACTAAGTGGTGATCACTTGGAAGCACACAAAGTGTACCCTGCAGGGTCTGAAAGGAACTCTTCCTCTCTCACTAATAGATGGCCAGACCTGAGATGTGATTGACCGCGCTGGCCAGGGGGGGACGTGTCTGAAAGTGTGACATTCATTAGTGTCCCCATGTCCTTATCATTAAGATCCCATTGGTTGCCCACGCCAGTATGGGGTAAAAATCCATCTTCACGTGTTGCTACGATGGGTTGAGGAGGAGGATATGTCTCTCTCTCTCTCACTTCAGGGCAAAGATAGCACCAGTGAGACTTCTTGAAGTACTCCTCTACTACTCCTCCTCCTCTTTCAGTAGTTTAGTCTAATTTGATCACAAGCAGCTGTCATAGAGCATCTGCTCCTTACGAGGGGATGAATTAGACATCCGTCAATCAGCCCTTTGCCACAGACAAACTCCCGGGTAAAAATGCTAACCCAGATATCCCAGGGCAAGCTGTAACTTTGGCCTCGCACCGATGGAAATATTTCACAGGCTACGTCTAGGATTGATGTCTGAATTTATTTTTTCAGTGTTACTGAGTAGAGGGAGGGGAAACATTGAACACAATTCCCACAATGCCCTGTCAATACTTGTCATCAAAAACCAGTAATTCTTGTTTTTATTATGTGCATTATTATCAGAATATGTAGCCTACTTTATCCTATTCAAATAGTAAGATATTGCCACATACCTTAGGAATTTTATTAACGAAACAGACATGGGTATAAATGAACAACCTTAACTCCTCTGAACTCACCATTTTAAGAAATAATTATTGGGGACCAATTTTAAAATCAAGAAGATTAATGGAGGGCCATAAGGAAGGGTTCCTAGGATGGTGGAGTGGGAACAGCAAACCACTGTTGTTATTGCTTCATGAATGAGGCGGGATCCCAATGAGTATGAATGCATCCCAACAACAATGAATGCATCTACGGCAGGGATCATCAACTAGATTCAGCCGCGGGCCGATTTTTTCTTGAGTGGATGGTCAGAGGGCTGGAACATAATTAAGCAATAAGGTCCGAGGGGGTGTGGTATAAGGTCAATATTGTCAAGTGTCAGTTGTGCAGAGGTGAGGACGGAGTCAGGCGCAGGACACAGAGCTGAGTAAAATAACGTACTTTACTCGGGAAAATAATTAGCCAATAAATCCACACAGGGATAACAAACCCTAACACAAAAGACTAACAGAAAAACCAGGAAACATTCACGCACAAAACATAATGAGAACCAGAGGGTTAAATATGGAAAAAATAATAACGTAATGGGAACCAGGTGTGAACAATCAAGACATAACAAATGGAAAAAGAAACGTGGATCGGTGGCAGCTAGAAAGCGAGCAATGACAACCGCCGAACGCCGCAGGAAAAAGGAGAGGCACCAACTTCGGCGGAAGTCGTGACAAATATACCACGGCTAAGGGCTATTTTTATGCACGACGCAACGTTGGTAAACTGGTTACCTATTTTATTAGAACAGTAAAAATAAATATTTTGTCATACTGTGCTATGTGGTCTGATATACCACGACTGTCAGCCAATCAGCTTTCAGGGCTCGAACCACCCAGTTAAGAACAAATTATTTACAATGATGGCCTACCCGGCCAAACCCAGACGACGCTGGGCCAATTGTGTGCTGCCCTATGGGACTCCCAATCCCGGCCGGATGTGATACAGCCTGGATTATAATTACACATTTTTTGTAGACTTCAAATTGACTGCAAGAAGCCCAAACAAATATAATGTTTGATTAAAACATAATCATTTCAAACCTTGATTACATTTGTATATGATCACGTGTCTCTCTATTATGCTTGGGAATACTTGGGAACAGATTTCTTAAATTAAAATCACTTTGAGCTAATTTCCAGGTGTTTTTACAGTCCTTTATGTCCAATAATAAATACAATGAAATGAAGTACATATATATTGTTTTGCTCAGAAAACTTGGGGGACCAAATAAAACCATGCAGTCCATCAGTTGTGGAACCCTGATCTACAGTGTACATTTTAGGACATCCTCAGCCTCACGTCTCGGGGTTGAAGTATGGCGCTGAGGGTGTCCTTAAATATACACTGTTGTTCCGTTTCACTATACATCCCAATCACCAGATATAAACTATAATGATGCTGCGATAACAGCTATTAAAACCTGTTCTTTTTTTTTCGATGGGTCATTCCAAACATTAAAATGTGTTAATAATAACTGTGTAAAAAACAAGTGTGAAGGGACACCTGCACCGTCTCATCTGCCTCCCTGCAAACGAGAACTGTTCCATGTGTCGTGACTCGTGTCACATATGATTAGCCACGGATAACTGAACTGACTGGTCATCAATGGTCATATCAAATCCTACCACATATCAGATGACGAAGGAGGTGAGAAACGGGGGTAAAGCTTCAAGGCTTGAGGCCCTGATGTGAATTGCAGTCTCACAGTGACAGGGAGCTGAGGTCTCACTGTTTCCCTTCCATGAGTTTTGAGCCGAGCCTGACACTTTATTGATCTCCCTCTGGTCTAATCAGTAGCTCTGTCACATTATAACAAAGGGGAGGCGAGACAAAATGAAAGCAATTTACTTCAGCAGGGCGAAGATTGCGAGCCAGCATCAAGGGTTTTTCCCTTTCGTGGGCAATGTGATATTTGTGGTGGTGGGGTTGGTGGGATTGAGTTTTGCAACCAAAACAATGCATTGAGTTCAGTTGGGTGAAGTCAAGGGCAAGACAACACTCAAAATGGTTGACTGTTTTTCATTCATCCATGAGTGACATGTCATAATGGACTGACACTCAAATCCTGCTTGTCAGGTTGAATGTTAACCTACTGTAAATGGATCACATAACAAGTGTTTGCAGAGAGAAAGTTTTCTCCAGACTTTTAGACATCACATATCGAAAATGTTTATATTACCTGAAACGATTTAGTACTTTGTGGGGGGAAAAAAATCATGTTTATAGATGTTCACAGATGCATAATTTCCATATCTCCTGCTAAACATAGTCAGGCTACTTACCTGGTGGAGCACGGGTCTTCTGAGGGATTAAACATAATCATGAAGTTAACAGTTCCGCCTGTGTAGTAATGAGGATGTGCCAGTGGAGGAGTGGAGGAGCCTCCTTGCTTGGAGCCAATAAAACTGCAGCTGGAGGCCCCTGCCCACAAAAAAGTCTCTCTATTACCATTTAGATTGTGCACCCAGACCGCAGGCTGGATTCATGCACAAATAAATAATTGAATTTGTACTCCTTCCCTCTGGAATGTGAGACCTGTCTGGAGACCATTTCTCCCCATTTCCCATTTCCACGTTGGCCTGTTGTCATGTTTTCCAGGGCCGTCAGTTTAGTCCTGCAGGCAGCTTAAATAATAATCAGGAGTCAACGCTTAGACTGAATAGGCCCTCGTTTCTCATCCCACTGACTCTTCACCCATTTTTCATTCCAAATGAAGAGGGGCTTTCCGAATTAATGGGTATTCCTTCCCAACCAATGGACTAATTAAGGAATGCTCCTTCGATTTACAGACATTGTTCCATCATTCTGTGGCATCCAAATCAAATCAAATAAAACGTTATTGGTCACATACACATGGTTAGCAGATGTTAATGCGAGTGTAGTGAAATGCTTGTGCTTCTAGTTCCGACCGTGCAGTAATATCTAACAAGTAATCTAACAATTTCACAACAACTACCTTATACACACAAGTGTAAAGTAATGAATATGTACATATAACTATATGGATGAGCGATGGTCGGACGGCATAGGCAAGATGCAGTAGATGGTATAGAGTACAGTATATACATATGAGATGAGTAATGTAGGGTTTGTAAACATTATATAATTGTTTAAAGTGACTAGTGATACATTTATTACATCCAAGTATGTTGGCAGCAGCCACTCAATGTTAGTGATGGCTGTTTAAAAGTCTGATGGCCTTGAGATCCTGGTGTAAGTGTTATCTGACTAATCATGTACGG
Source organism: Salmo trutta (assembly GCF_901001165.1). NCBI lineage: Eukaryota > Metazoa > Chordata > Actinopteri > Salmoniformes > Salmonidae > Salmo > Salmo trutta. Next base: position 48,130,581 of record NC_042959.1, on the reverse strand, counting down.
TATAGATCTGTAGGTGGGCCAGGTATAAGAGGAATTGCAGTACACAGATTAACTAATTGACATAATTTGCAGGCTAGACAGTGTCTGAGGACAGATTGGTTTCCTTTCCTCTCCTGCTAAGCTTGGGCAACGTTCGGGCAAATTCCTTACGTTTTTTTTTTTGTTTTTACATTGTGTGGTTATGAATACTGAAAATATTATAGATGAAATGGTTAACTCTCTGTTTTGGGGCTTCTTTACAGTGACTTACAAAGTCATCCTGATCCTGAAAACGTTAGAAATTACATTGAAAAGCAGTCGCTACGCAACAGAGGAAATGGTGGTTTGTTTAGCCTACTTGATGACATCTCCTTCTGGCTCGGTAAGCAGAAGTAAGCTGACATAGCATCTTCAAGAAAAGAAAAATCCCAGCACAAAATCTCCCTCTGCAACATTCCTCTGCATTTGTCTGTGTCACCCTGTGTCATACACTCTATCATTAATAGCATTCCCTTGTGAAAATGTTGACCACACATCCCATTCATCACAGGTTCCTCAAAAATAAAAACATTCTCTCTAAGGCTTCTTTCCCTTCTTCAGATGTAAAAAGTAGAATCGATTTTGATGGTTTGCCCTTTGGTTTCACTGGAGCCCCTGCTCTCTTCTCCCCCCACGGGAGTGGTATCTCCTTGGACGTCAGGTTCAGAGAGCAAACGCAGTGAGACTATGGTGGAAATAATAAAGTAAGAGAGGTGAAAGCTTTGAGTTTGATAAAAGCTACAGGGTCCATCGGTCACACACGGCTTTGTGTGTGTTGCCGGGCTTAATGCAAACCGACGGAGGAGAGAAGCTAAGGAGTAGAAACTTGAGGACATTTGGAGGGCATCACGCCACCCCTCTCAAGGAGAATGAATTGGCCTACAGAGATATGGCTTAAATTGCTGCTGTCAAGAAAAAAGAGGTATAACTATTGCATCAGGCTATGTATTGATCTGAATATATTATTTTTGCATGCAAACATTTCAGTGTCTTCTTCTAATCTTGGTGCAGTCATTTATATCAGCTACTGTGCATCTACACTACCTTTCAAAAGTTTGGGGTCACTTAGAAATGTCCTTGTTTTTGAAAGAAAAGCACATTTTTTGTCCATTAAAATAACATAAAATTGATCAGAACACAGTGTAGACATTGTTAATGTTGTAAATGACTATTGTAGCTGGAAATGGCAGATTTTTTATGGAATATCTACATAGGCGTAAAGAGGCCCATTATCCGCAACCATCACTCCTGTGTTCCAATGGCACATTGTGTTAGCTAATCCAAGTTTATCATTTTAAAAGTCTAATTGACCATTAGAAAACCCTTTTGTAATTATGTCAGCACAGCTGAAAACTGTTGTTCTGATTAAAGAACAATAAAACTGGCCTTCTTTAGACTAGTTGAGTATCTGGAGCATCGGCATTTGTGTGTTCGATTAGAGGACAAGTACATCAGTACCCGCAAAACACCAGTCTCAGCGTCAACAGTGAAGAGGCGACCCCAGGATGCTGGCTTTCTAGGCAGAGATCCTCTGTCTAGTGTCTGTGTTCTTTTGCCCATCTTAATCTTTTATTTTTATTGGCCAGTCTGAGATATGGCTTTTTCTTTGCAACTCTGCCTAGAAGGTCAGCATCCCGGAGTTGCCTCTGAGACTGGTGTTTTACGGATACTATTTAATGAAGCTGCCAGTTGAGGACTTGTGAGGCGTCTGTTTCTGAAACTAGACACTCTCATGTACTTGTCCTCTTGCTCAGTTGTGCACCGGGGCCTCCCACTCCTCTTTCTTTTCTGGTTAGAGCCCGTGTGCGCCATTTTGAACCTGTAATCGAACCCACAAATGCTGATGCTCCAGATACTCAACAAGTTTAAATAAGGCCAGTTTTATTGCTTCTTTAATTATGGTACCACAGTTTTCAGCTGTGGTACCATAATTGCAAAAGGGTTTTCTAATGATCAATTAGCCTTTTAAAATGATAAACTTGGATTAGCTAACACAATGTGCCATTGGAACACAGGAGTGATGATTGCTGATAATGGGCCCCTGTACGCCTACAGTATGTAGATATTCCATAAAAAATCTGACGTTTCCAGCTACAATAGTCATTTACAACATTAACAATGTCTACACTGTATTCTGATCAATTTGATGTCATTTTAATGGACAAAAATGTGCTTTTCTTTCAAAAACAAGGACATTTCTAAGTGACCCCAAACGTTTGAATGGTAGTGCAGATGCACAGTAGCTGATATAAATGACTGCACCAAGATTAGAAGAAGACACAAAAATAATAGATTCAGATTAATACATAGCCCAATGTAGTAGGTACAACTTTGTTTTCATGTATTTTGAAATACTGTATATAATGGATATCTAAATGAATATACAACAATAAAATTATTCCTATACTAGGAACATTTGTGTAGTATATTTCACAGACCTGGTCCACCTGTCGTCCTACCAGATGAGATACCATCCCAACCCCAGTGGGAATTGAAACACCTGGAGCTTTTCTCTGTCCTGAATCCATTGTGTCCTTGGTTCAGAGGGGAACATGCATCATCATCAATGTCACACACACTTTAACCATGGCAAGACCATTTCACTGGCACGGGCAAATTCAACATGTCACACTGTCTGATTGACAGAAAATAAGCAAGTTGTCATCTTCAGGAAGAGTTGACAATGTCTCTTATTGAAAACTAGGGGAAGAGAGACAGAGATTGAGAGAGGGGACGAAGAAGATAGAGGGGGAGGGAGAGAGAGAGAAACAGAGAGACAGAGAGAGAGAATAAAGGCAACTGAACATGCTATTCAAAGTTGGCCACATTTTTCCTTCGAAACACAGGATGATCATTTACTTTTAAGCCACTACCAATTTTCACACGGTACGTTGAATTTACCCCCAACTTTCTGATACATTTTCATTATGACCTCCTGTGCTGAACAAGATGCTGTTGATACTCCAATTCAATGATAGTTGTTTGAAATTAGACTATTTACATATACATTTTATAATTTAGCGATAGCAGGAGGCAGCAAGAAAAAAAAAACATATGAATGAGATTTGCTGTGATGTTCCAGAGATGTTTCTTTCACTTCCCCCGCCCCTTATGTCCATCTGTGGTCATAATCCTGGAAATGCGTGGAGAACCTAATGAAGCATCTGCTCATCTCCTTTGGGGTCAAACTTAAATGAACTTGAGCCTCTATCACCTCTTTACTTATCACAGAGCAGTAGTAGCCACAGTACTTTGGTGCTGTGAGTGTTCACACATAAGTTTGCCCCACATAATGTAAACCATGTGAGTGACCATGAAAAGATGAATATGGTCGTGGCTCAATCTATATCCATCAAGGAAGATCGCAATGAACATGAGCCTCCATCACCTCTTCTCTTGTCACCAGACAGTAGCCACAGTGCTGTGGGTTTTCACACCTCTGTGTGACAAACCTCATGAGCATGAAAAGATGAATTCATCATGTGAATATATCTAAATCCATACAAATCAGGACAACCCAGAGTATGATATGAGTGGAATCCATCACCTAAGCTCTTATCAGATGAGTAGCCATAGTGTTGTGGGTGTTCACACATGTAGGAGGAAGACGTGAGTTTTCCCTACCTAATGTAAACCTCATGATCATGAAAAGATGAATACATCGCAGTATGGACGTAAATCAAATGAATGGATATAAATGGATATTAATCAAATTTACACATGGGTAGAAATAATCCATTACAATATGGATACATCTAAATCTATATAAATCTTTAATATGAATAGAATTCATAGGCTGGATAGCCTGATAGATATTTCGTTGTATTTTTTGAAATATGTTTGTATGTGGAGCTCTGTGTTTTGTGTGGGTATGTTTTCGTGCACATCTGATGGGCGCAAAAGATAATTATACAATCGATGGCGCCTCTTGAATGACAACTAGATGGATTAGAACAAACTGAGGCTCGACAAATCCCTGGACCGTGAACAGGTTCCAAAATCAAATGGAATGGAAGACAGGCCTGGGCGCGGTACAGGGATGGAGGTTACAAAGAGAAAGACAACATTTTTCACCTCATTTATGTAGTGTTGGAAACAGAATGGTTGTCAGGTCAAAGCCTTTAATGAAATGTGGTGCACCTCCATACCACTATGGATTATAGCCCTCTGCTTCAATAACTGTACATTATTACTATGGTATGTAAAACGTCAAAAATAATAGATGACTAGAAACGATTCGGTTGACCATTTTTATGTGTGGATTAATTGTCGGAGTAGAGGATCTTGTGCATTTCAGGTAAAATAACAACCTAATGTTTATATCCCAGGACAAATTAGCTAGCAACAGCAAGCTAGCTAAATATGACAAATTAGCTAGCAAGTGCAAGCTAACAAGCTAAATTGCCATAAATGTTTAATGCTCTTCGATCAGTCCCCAAATTAATGTCATTGGTTCAGAGTTTGTTTTGATATTTTAACCTGCGGTCGTGATCGCGTTTGATGTAGGGGGACAAAATACATTTATGCACGATGGTGCACGCGCGCAGCCGGTTTGGGTTCCGTGTAAGAGTGAAAAGTCAATGACCTTTAAGTTATTAGCGTGGTGAAGAAAAGGGACCTAAAACTAATTTTATTCAGATGTTTAGCTACACGTTCAGTAGGATTATATTAATGAATCAACGACTGATAGGCTTTTATATTCTTCTTGATGGGTTTTATCAGTTTGATCTCATTAGTGGACAATGTAATGGACTGTCCATATGAAACAATTGCTCAGTATTCATTCTCTGTCTTTCACAAATGAACCTTAATTAACTGGCATCCGCAAGCTTCTGGAACTACACCATAATTGATAGCAATAGAGTGACTCAAGTGGAAGGAGAACGTAAAGTATAACTGTCATCGTCATAATTGGAGAAATGTAATAATGGAGAATTTGACCTACCCTAGGAAAGACATTGGTAATGATTCGGCAGTGGAGTGTACAAAACAACTGATTCAAAAGAAGTCCCTCAAAGTATTCACACCCCTTGGGCTCTATTTTCAGCTGGCGTTAAGGGGGCGCTAGTGTCAAACGCACATTAGTATGCAATTTGTCATATAAAAACTGCCGCACTGGCATTTTCCAGCCCTAACGCCAGGTTTGGCAATTTACCTATCTCACATCTGCATGTTTACGCTCATATGGGAGGGGTTGGAAATATTTTATGTGTTTCCTTATGACCCGAAGAGTGAATTTCAGGCAGCGCTGGTAGGGATATGTAAGACCAAAGCAGTTGGTTATGGCATGAATTTTGACAGCAGAAACACAGCCTATCCAGCCGTGACACACTCTTCCCATATGCTCATGGAACAAGAGTAGCCTAATGTGCTTTTGGTGCCTGTACTGTATACTTCGTATTTACACTCCAAACCATAAAAATAACCCAAAGAGGCAGAGATGCTAATATAATATAATTAATTTAATCCAGGTGAGGCATATCAAAAAGCTGATTAAACAGAATGATCATTACACAGGTGCACCTTGTGCTGGAGACAATAAAAGACCACTCTAAAATGTGCAGTTTTGTCACACAACACAATGCCACAGATATCTTAAGTTTTGAGGGAGCTTGCAACTAATTGCAGGAATGTCCACCAGGGCTGTTACCAGAGAATTGAATATGAATTTCTCTACCATAAGCCGCCTCCAACATTGTTTTAGAGAATTTGGCAATACGTCCAACCGGCCTCACAACCGCAGTCCACGTGTACCCACACCAGCCCAGGACCTCCACATTCGGTTTCTTCACCTGAGGGATCGTCTGAGACCAGTCACCCAGACAGCTGATGAAACTGAGAAGCATTTCTGTCTGTAATAAAGCCATTTTGTGGGGAAAAACTCATTCTGATTGGCTGGGCCTGGCTCCCCAGTGGGTGGGCCAATGCCCTCCCAGGCCCACCCATGGCTGCGCCCCTGCCCAGTCATGTGAAATCCATAGATTAGGGCCTAATTTATTTATTTAAAGTGACTCATTTCCTTATATGAACTGCAACTCAGTAAAATCATTGAAATTGTTGCATGTTGGTTTATATTTTTGTTTAGTATATTTGGTTATTAAAAACCTAGCATGGCCTCCCCTCCTCTCAATGAAGGCTTATTTTTTGTCCAGCCCAACGTAATTGCAAAGTAGTCAAGACTTTCACTAAAAGAGTTTGGCTCCTGGGACTGCTTAGAAATATATCTTAATCACCAAAGCTTTATTAAAATATAAAGTTTGAGAGAAGTATAGCAGTGAGTTGACATTCACTTTTTATCAATGCATTGTAGGAAGACCCCATTTTGGATGTGCAAAAAACCCTCCATAGTCTAAGTTGTGTTAATATTATATGCCCACGGGGAGAAATGATAGTGCCTTGATTCCAGGGCAATACATAGAAGACCGTAAATATACAACTTGAAGCAACCACATTTTTCGCTATGAAGCATGTTCTGATTGGCCAGTAAGGGGCCAAGCCTCAACACACCCACAAGTGCACCGATAATTGTAATAGTGAAAAAAGCAAGAATATTGATGACAGACCACTGAACTTAACACTACCACCTGTGCTTAGATGTACCATTGTGTTTGTTAAAATAGAGCACCTTGACTTATTCCACATTTTGTTGTTTTACAGCATGAATTTTAAATTGAGATATTTTCATCCCTGGCCTACACACAATATCCCATAATGTCAAAGTGGAATTTTGTTTTACAAATTTTTACAAATTGATTTAAAAAGTATGTCTTGAGTCAATAACAATTTAACCCCTTTGTTATGACATGCCCAAATAAGTTCAGGAATAAACATGTGCTTAACAAATCACATAATAAATTGCATGGACTCAGTGCAATAATAGAGTTTAACATTATTTTTGAATGAATACCTCATCAATGTACCCCACACATACAATTATCTGTAAGGTCCCTCAGTCAAGCTGAGAATTTGGTACATAGATTCAACTACAAAGACCAGGGAGGTTCTCCTATGCTTTTCAAAGAAGGGCACCTATTGGTAGATCGGTTAAAATATATATTTTTTAAACAGACATGGAATATCCCTTTGAGCATGGTGAAGTTATTAATTACACTTTGGATGGTGTATAAATACACCCAATCACTACAAAGATACAGGCGTCCTTCCAAGCTCAGTTGCCGGAGAGGAATGAAACCACTCAGGGATTTCACCATGAGGTCAATGGTGACTTTAAAACAGTTACAGAGTTTAATGGCCGTGATTGGAGAAAACTGATGATGGATCAACAACATTACAGTTACGACATAATTGTATAAGAACAAATTCTTATTTACAATGACTGCCTACCAAAAGGCAAAAGGCATCCTGCGGGGACAGGGGCTGGGTTAAAATGTATGTATGTATGTATATTTATATATATATATATATATATATATATATATATATAGGACAAAACACACAAAACACACATTATGACAAGAGAGACAACACAACACTACATAAAGACAGACCTAAGACAACAATATAGCATAGCAGCAACACATGACAACAACATGGTAGCAACACAACATGGCAGCAGCACAACATGGTAGCAGCACAAAACATGGTACAAACATTATTGGGCACAGACAACAGCACAAAGGGCAAGAAGGTAGAGACAACAATACATCACGCAAAGCAGCCACAAATGTCGGTAAGGGTGTCCATGATTGAGTCTTTGAATGAAGAGATTGAGATTAAACTGTCCAGTTTAATACTAATCTAATGGACAGAGTGAAAATATGGAAGTTTGTACAGAATACAAATATTCAAAAACATGCATCATGTTTGCAACAAGGCACTAAAGTAAATCTGCTAAAAATGTGGCAAATCAATTAACTTTTTGTCCTGAATACAAAGCGTTATGTTTGTGGCAAGTCCAATACAACACATTACTGAGTACCGCTATCCATATTTTCAAGCATAGTGGTGGCTGCATCATGTTATGAGTATGCTTGCAATCATTAGAGACTGGGGAGTTTTTCAGGATGAAAAAGAAACAGAATGGAGCTAAGCACATGCAAAATCCTACAGGAAAACCTGTTTCAGTCTGCTTTCCACTAGAGATTAATCCACCTTTCAGCAGGACAATAACCTAAAACCCAAGGCCAAATCTACACTGAAGTTGCTTATCAAGAAGACAGTGAATGTTCCTGAGTGGCAAAATGGCTTAAGGACAACAAAGTCAAGGTATTGGAGTGGCCATCACAAAGCCCTGACCTCAATCCTATAGAACATTTGTAGGCAGAACTGAAAAAGTGTGTGTGAGCAAGGAGGCCTACAAACCTGACTCAGTTACACCAGCTCTGTCAGGAGGAATGGGCCAAAATTCACCCAACTTATTGTGGGAAGCTTGTGGAAGGCTACCCGAAACATTTGACCCAAGTTAAACAATTTAAAGGCAATGCTACCATATACTAATTAAGTGTATGTAAACTTCTGACCCACTGGGAATATGATGAAAGAAATAAAAGCTGAAATAAATAATTCTCTGTACTATTATTCTGACATTTCACATTCTTAAAATAAAGTGGTGATCCTAACTGACCTAAAACAGGGATTTTTTTCTAGGATTAAATGTCAGGAATTGTGAAAGACTGAGTTGAAATGTATTTGGCTAAGGTGTATGTAAACTTCCGACTTCAACTGTAGATGCTGTTACCTGGCAGACTGGATGCACAGAAATAATTGAGGGAATACAGATCGGTGAGCATTCATCAGAGATATCCAAGCTTACTTTAATAAAACTATTAAAGGGAATTTTGCTATAGTAGTATGTTATACTGTTAAATATAACAACTTCTTGACATATTTGTTTAAAACCCATTATCTAGATTTACAGTTTTAAGTTATTTTTGAGTTAATTCTTAATCTTGCTGTGGATAATGAAATGTGATTAGCAGAATACCACATTATCATTTAATTGAGTATAATTATAATGACTAGAATTTACAATGAATATTATGCCATATTATGCCACCTTGTTTGGAAATCCCTGTGACACAAAATTATTACTATTATTATATGTTCTTAATGATGGATCAACTATTACATCAACTTAATTCTATGCCTGAGATATGTACATTTCTAAATGTTTATCTATTCCATCAACTAAATAATCAAAATCTAATCTATTTTAAGCAATACAGGGCTAATGAACAAGACAGCGTCAATGCACGGCATTAAGGGAAGTTTCACTGTGCTACAATTTGACATTTCACATAATTTAGTTTGATGATATGGACCTGTGAAATTATCCTCAGTCAAATGCCTTTTCCAATTTGAGTTCAGCTGCCTTCCTCATTTTACCCTCATTTGTAAATGTCACTTTAGTTAAAGTGACAGAAATAACTTGCAGTATTGTCAGGAAAAAAGGAAAATGCCCCCAGAGGACATTGGCAGGTTGGCTACGTTGTCAACACAGATATGCTTCTCTCGTTGTCAATTCCTCTGGAAATAATTGAACTCTGATGGTGTTCACTCTGACTATAGTGAGGTCCCGGAGGAAATGCTAAAAATCTCAAGCATATGGCATAAGATTAAAAAAAAACATTGGATAATCACGCTACCATGAAAAAGTGTTGTAGGATGATAGGCAGGGATAACGCAGGACACCAAAGGCAAAATCATGTTTATTTAACAGGACGATCTTCAAATAGATCTCAGGGGCCACTGTGAAGCTCTTTATAGACATAAATTATATAGCTCCTGGAAACAAATCCTTCTTAAGTGGACTGCCAAGACCACACTGCCTTTTCAGTAATTAGGGTGACGCATAGCCCGAGACAATAGTGGCACGTTCCCTAATGTTGCCTGCGCGTCTCATCGCCAAGCAGAGCCTAAAATACCAAATGAGCTGCCTGGCTGTGGCATAGTCGGCCTGAAGTGTGACCTTCCATGATTAGTCTATTGTCATCAGCTATCTAAGGCTCTAAGTTCATTCTCTTTTCTATCCTTATACAACTCCACTTTCCTATTTTCCACTCTTACCAGTGGCTCTCAGAGGGTTTCACTTTACCCCCAGTGTCTTAGTAAGGGCTGGGGTTAACACAGGGCCATTATGTGGGGGGATAATTGCACTTGGTCATGGTGCAGCTTTTCCAAATCACGTAGCAGTGACTGTAGAGGTGGAAATGCCAGAGTGAATAAAAATGCTCAGTCATAGCAAATCCTTTCCTCTTCTCTCTTCCCTCCCCAGAGCGGTACTAGTGTTTTGCACTTGAGCACCATTGTGTCCCTGAGCTGTCTATGCATATGTAAGCATGTGACAGAGCTAGCGAAAAGAAAAAGGGAAAGGGGGGAGGTTGCTGTGTGGGGGGGGGGGGGTCATAATTGGTTGGAGTGCTCATTAAGGTTGTGTGGAGTCGGCTAGTGTGACAGGCAGTGGTTGAATGTGGTGCTGCAGGGATCAGCGGGCTGAGAGACTGAGTGACAGAGGGATGTGCCCTGAACCCTGTGGCAACTGGGGAGCTCTTAGTGCCAGTCACAGTGCATAGAATCAGTCAGCCTTCATAGGCAGGGCAGGCAGGCTAGGGTGGGTGGGTGAGAGGCTGGAAGAGTTCACTGTGGTGCTTGGCTGGTTGTAGCCGTAGGTTGCACTCTCACTACTCAGATTCAATATACATTTTACATAAACAATACAGTACACCTGAGTAATTATGCGGTAATCAACTACAATGCCCTAATGGTCAATTGTTAGGGGTAATCTATCTAAATGCTTCTTGAAATGTTGAAGACATTGTTTTGGATTATAGGTGAAGGCTTTAAAATTAAAGTGGAGGGCCATCCTCCGCAGTGAATTTCATGAAAATAAAAATTGTGAACCTTTAAAAAAGGTTATCATTTTTATATAAAACTATTCTACAGTAGCATCAACAGCACTCTGTAGGGTAGCACCATGGTGTAGCTGGAGAACAGCTAGTTTCCGTCCTCCTCTGGGTACATTGGCTGCAGTTCAAACACGTTATTTTTACCCCTTCAGCCTTCAAGCTAGCCACTTTCCCTTGGGGGAATCCCCGTCGAACCAGATGCAGTTTGATTGACATATTAAGTGGAGGTCCAATTCACAAATGTTGCCCTCTCGGCCCTCGATTTAGCTTGAGGGAACAAGTGAAGAACATTGATCACTTGTGCGGTTGATTTGACCCACAACTCAATGCAAACTGTAGTCACGTGTCAAACTCTGGTGGCCGCGAAGTGTCAAATTTAATCAGCACTGCTGCATTTTTGGTATGCCAGCTTGCTAAACGATATGTATAGATGACATTGATTTTAGCGTTGGCAAATTGGCTTTGTCTCATAGTTAGGAGCCTATAAAACGTAGCTAGATTCATAAACATACTTTTTGAAATTCTGAAATGTATTAGAATAAATGAGAAAACTATAAAACTATCTAGCCAGCTATGGGTAACTGTAGCCAGCTATGGGTAACTGTAGCTAGCTATGTTAGCATGTACATTAATAGCTTAAGGTTGGTTGTTTTTAATGTTAACTTCAAGTTTTCCACCAAGGACGTTGTCTCTCCGATTATCACTCTCCCTCGCTTGGGCAACAGACATTTGAGGTACACTCGGATGTGCCGATGTAAAACGTCATTCAAGGGATGAGGATTTAGGGCCGAGGGCTGTCTACTTTTAGGTTGGACTGCAGCCATTGACTTCAAAACAAAACCTAGGAAGCTCATAGTTTTCACCCCCTTACATAGACTTACACAGTAAATATGACAACTTCCAGAGGACATCCTCCAACCTATCAGAGATGTTGCAGCATGAACTGACATGTTGTCTACCCAATCAAAGGATCAGAGAATGAATCTAGTACTGAAAACATAAGCTACAGCTAGCTAGCCCTGCAGTGCATTACATTTGGTGAGTAGTTGACTCAAAGAAAGAGAAAGAATAGTTAACAAATTCAGTTCTTTAAAAATGAAGGAGAAGCAAGAGAGAGAGAGAGAGATAGCTATATTTTGTATTTTTTTCACTTTCAGTTTCCCTTAGCTAGCAAATACAGCTAGCTACTTTAGCCTACTCAAACACTCGGCTCAAACAGAGAAGGATGCTATGTTACCTAGCTGGCTATGGCTATCCAACACTGGAACTCTTCCAAGTCAAGGTAAGCATTTTTTTGCTTGCTGCTAAACTGCTTGCTAACTGTACACTGCATGATTGTAGCAGGTTTACTATCAAGTTATTTCTAGTAGCTATGTTGACTTGACATTAGCTAATATGGTGACAACGATGTAGGCTGTGTGTAGCGGTTAGCGGTTATGATATGAAGTTTTGGCTTGGAAAGGTTTGTTTTCCTGGTCACAGACTGCTGATAGGTTGTGCACTGAAGTCCACAAGTGAAGGGAAACGGTGAAAGGGATCAAGCTGTTTATATGTGGCTGCTATGAAAGGGAACTGTGTTTGCGTGTGATCAGGGGTGTAAACCTGTTGAGGATCTTATCCCGATCTTATCCCGGTATTGGGATTCATTGTCATGTGACCATGGCGGGGAATTCAAAACTGCAAGAGTAATCATTTCAAAAAATCAAATAATCAACTATTTTCCTCCATTTGAAAGATATATCTCCTAAATCTAACCACGCTGTCCGATTTTCAGAGGCATTACGGAGAATGCATAAAGTTAGGTTATGTGAGGAGAGTACATTGACAATAGCTGCGTGTAATGTTTAGCCAATTCAAAGAAGGGCATCAACAGACAGAAAACTAGCTAGAATTATGCACTTACCTTTGACAATCTGCATCAGATGACACTCATAGGACATTATGTTATACAATACATGCATTTTTAGTTCCATCAAGTTCATATTTATATCCAAAAACAGCATTTACAGTCGCGGTGAAATTCAGAATTTTTTTCGGCTGGAATGCACCCAGTGAATCCAGCATTACAAATCACGGAATTACTATTCGAAAACATTGGTAAATTATAATATTGTCATTCAAAGAATAATATATTATCATCTCGTAATTGCTACCGAATGGCCAGATCTCAAAATAACTTTACTGGGAAATCACATTTTGCATAAACTGGGTACTATGCTAACAACAATAAGCTATATGCTAAGCTAAGCTAAGCTATACCGTTAGCATTAGCATCATCTAATATCGATAATAACATTCTAAATATCCCCTTACCTTTGATTATCTCCATCAGAAGGCGCTGCCAGAGATCCCAGGTCCAGAACAAATGTGGTTTCTTTTGACAAAGTTCATAATTTATGTCCAAATAGTTAGCGTTCAGTAGGCTCCCACAAAATGAGGTGGGCAGTGTAAAGTCACGTCGAAAAGCTAAAGAAAACCTAGTAAATAATCTATTTACGTTTGTTTAAACATGTCAAACGTTGTTTAGCACTAATCTTTTGTTCCATTTTTAACGTGAAACATCAGTAAACATCAGTAATATTTTCACACAACCTATCAAGTGTCTAGAATAAACGATAATGACAAAGGCACTCTTCTCAGATTCATGCGCAGGCGCAAAAAATGAAGTGATGACGTGTCAACTTGTAAGGTTTCTAATTCGGTCTGTATTCATGACAGATGCTTCCAACAACTTTCTAAAGATCGTTGACATCTAGTGGAAGCAGTAGGAGTTGCGAACTGAATCCTTTCTCACTGTGGTATCTTTAAAACAATGACACTAAATAGTACAGTCACAAAATTCTCATTTTTTTTAATCTATTTTTCACAGGTTTTTGCCTGCAATATGAGTTTTGTTATACTTACAGACACCATTCAAACTGTTTTAGAAAATTCAGAGTGTTTTCTATCCGAATGTGTTAATAATATGCATATCCTAGCTTCTGAGTTGGTGTAGGAGGCAGTTAAAAATGGGCACATATTTCTTTCAAAATTCTCAATACTGCCCCCGTGGCCCGTAGAGGTTAAACGGGAGCAAACAGAACAAAACGGGGATAAACATACCTAAATTTGTCAAATAGAAACTCTCATTTGCAACTGTTGGACTAATGATAACACCCTAGATCAGCTAGATGGAGGCAAGATTGTGCAAGGTGGTATTGAATGTGTCAATGTCTGTCACCTTGATTACTCAGACCCACGGGCACGCTATGTCATTTCAATGCGTATAATTGGGTAATATTTGGTTGAGACTGATCAATGAGATTACATCCTACATACTGCCACTTTTTTCTCGTTTTTCAAGCGAAGGTCTTTTAAGAGAGTATGAGAAGCACAGATATTCACTTCGTCCAACCGAGTTCTGCTAGGAGCAAACCGAACCTAGTATGCAGAAGCCTTTAGTGTGTAGCCCAAACTGTTCGGATGTTACAGACAGAAGTAGACATATTGGTGGGACCAACTTCAGACGAGTCCCCTGGCACTTGTAGGGACCATAGAGTAAAACGGAGAACACCATCGTGTTCGTGAGTGTCATCTTTCCATAAACGGTACAAACTATTCGGACACTACAGACATTTTTGTGAGAACTCCGATTTCCGGGATATCTCCTGGTCTGACTAACACCGCTGTAGCTCTGCCACCTTCCACCGCGGATGCGGAAGGCCGACATTGGCAGATGAGGTGGATTGAGAAGTAGCCCACGCAAAAAAAACAAATACCAAATCAAATCAAATTTTATTTGTTACATACACGTGGTTAGCAGATGTTAATGCGAGTGCAGTGAAATGCTTGTGCTTCTAGTTCTGACAGTGCAGTAATATCTAACAAGTAATCTAACAATTCCTCAACAACAACCTAATACACACAAATCTAAAGGGTGAATGAGAATATGTATATATACTGCTCAAAAAAATAAAAAGAACACTTAAACAACACAATGTAACTCCAAGTCAATCACACTTCTGTGAAATCAAACTGTCCACTTGGAAGCAACACTGATTGACAATACATTTCACATGCTGTTGTGCAAATGGAATAGACAACAGGTGGAAATTATAGGCAATTAGCAAGACACCCCCAATAAAGGAGTGGTTCTGCAGGTGGTAACCAGAGACCACTTCTCAGTTCCTGCTTCCTGGCTGATGTTTTGGTCACTTTTGAATGCTGGCGGTGCTTTCACACTAGTGGTAGCATGAGACGGAGTCTACAACCCACACAAGTGGCTCAGGTAGTGCAGCTCATCCAGGATGGCACATCAATGCGAGCTGTGGCAAGAAGGTTTGCTGTGTCTGTCAGCGTAGTGTCCAGAGCATGGAGGCGCTACCAGGAGACAGGACCGCTACCTCCGCCTTTGTGCAAGGAGGAGCAGGAGGAATACTGCCAAAGCCCTGCAAAATGACCTCCAGCAGGCCACAAATGTGCATGTGTCGGCACGATCGGTCAGAAACAGACTCCATGAGGGTGGTATGAGGGCCCGACGTCCACAGGTGGGGGTTGTGCTTACAGCCCAACACCGTGCAGGACGTCTCCTGAATTGCCAGAGAACACCAAGATTGGCAAATTCGCCACTGGCGCCCTGTGCTCTTCACAGATGAAAGCAGGTTCACACTGAGCACATGTGACAGACGTGACAGTCTGGAGACGCCGTGGAGAATGTTCTGCTGCCTGCAACATCCTCCAGCATGACCGCTTTGGCGGTGGGTGGTGTGGGGTGGCATTTCTTTGGGGGGCCGCACAGCCCTCCATGTGCTCGCCAGAGGTAGCCTGACTGCCATTAGGTACCGAGATGAGATCCTCAGACCCCTTGTAAGACCATATGCTGGTGCGGTTGGCCCTGGGTTCCTCCTAATGCAAGACAATTCTAGACCTCATGTGGCTGGAGTGTGTCAGCAGTTCCTGCAAGAGGAAGGCATTGATGCTATGGACTGGCCTGCCCGTTCCCCAGACCTGAATCCAATTGAGCACATCTGGGACATCATGTCTCGCTCCATCCACCAACGCCACGTTGCACCACAGACTGTCCAGGAGTTGGCGGACGCTTTAGTCCAGGTCTGGGAGGAAATCCCTCAGGAGACCATCCGCCACCTCATCAGGTGCATGCCCAGGTGTTGTAGGGAGATCATACAGGCACGTGGAGGCCCCACACACTACTGAGCCTCATTTTGACTTGTTTTAAGGACATTACATCAAAGTTGGATCAGCCTGTAGTGTGGTTTTCCACTTTAATTTTGAGTATGACTCCAAATCCAGACCTCCATGGGTTGATAAATTGTATTTCCATTGATTATTTTTGTGTGATTTTGTTGTCAGCACATTCAACTATGTAAAGAAAAAAGTATTTAATAAGATTATTTCATTCATTCAGATCTAGGATGTGTTGTTTTAGTGTTCCCTTTATTTTTTTGAGCAGTGTATAAGTATATGGATGAGCGATAGCCGAGTGGCATAGGCAAGGTGCAGTAGATGGTATAAATTACAGTATATACATGTGATATGAGTAATGTAAGATATGTAAACATTATTAAAGTGCCATTATTTATAGTAGCATTGTATAAAGTGACTAGTGATCCATTTAATAAAGTGGCCATTTATTAAAGTTAGTGATTGCTGTTTAGCAGTCTGATGGCCTTGAGATAGAAGCTGTTTTTCGGTCTCTCGGTCCCAGCTTTGATGCACCTGTACTGACCTCGCCTTCTGGATGGTAGCGGTGTGAACAGGCAGTGGCTCGGGTGGTTGATGTTCTTGATCTTTTTGGCCTTCCTGTGACATTGGGTGCAGTAGGTGTCATGGAGGGAAGGTAGTTTGCCCCCGGTGATGCGTTGTGCAGACCGCACCACCCTCTGGAGAGCCTTGTGGTTGAGGGTGGTGCAGTTGCCGTACCAGGCTGTGATACAACCTGACATGATGCTCTCGATTGTGCATCTGTAAAAGTTTGTCAGGGTTTTGGGTGACAAGCCAAATTTCTTCAGCCTCCTGAGGTTGAAGAGGCGCTGTTGCGCCTTCTTCACCATACTGTCTGTGTTGGTGCACCATTTCAGTTTTTCTGTGATGTGTATGCCTAGGAACTTAAAACTGTCCACCTTCTCCACTGCTGTCCCTTCGATGTGGATAGGGGGTTGATCCCGCTGCTGTTTCCTGAAGTCCACAATCATCTCCTTTGTTTTGTTGACGTTGAGTGAGAGGTTGTTTTCCTGACACCACTCTCTGAGTGCCCTCACCTCCTCCCTGTAAGCTGTCTTGTCTTTGTTGGTTATCAAGCCCACTACAGTTGTGTCGTCTGCAAACTTGATGATTGAGTTGGAGGCGTGCATGGCCACGCAGTCGTGGGTGAACAGAGAGTACAGGTGGGGGCTGAGCGCACACCCTTGTGGGGCCCCAGTGTTGAGGATCAGCGAAGTGGAGATGTTGTTTCCTACCTTCACCACCTGGGGGCGGCCCGTCAGAAAGTCCAGGATCCAATTGCACAGGCAAAGGTTGAGACCCAGGGCCTCCAGCTTGATGATGAGCTTGGAGGGTACTATGGTGTTGAATGCTGAGCTGTAGTCAATGAACAGCATTTTTATATAGGTATTCCTTTGTCCAGATGGGATAGGGCCTTGTGCAGTGTGATGATGATTGCGTCGTCTGTGGACCTGTTGGGGCGGTATGCAAACTGAAGTGGGTTTAGGGTGGCCGGTAAGGTGGAGGTGATATGATCCTTGACTAGTCTCTCAAAGCACTTCATGATGACAGAAGTGAGTTCTACGGGGCGATAGTCATTTAGTTCAGTTATTTTTGCCTTCTTGGGTACAGGAACAATGGTAGCCATCTTGAAGCATGTGAGGACAACAGACTTGAATAGGGAGCGATTGAATATGTCCGTAAACACACCAGCCAGCTGGTCTGCGCATGCTCTGAGGACGCTGCTAGGGATGTCATCTGGGCCAGCAGCCTTGCGTGGGTTAACACGTTTAAATGTTTTACTCACGTCAGCCACAGAGAAGGAGAGGGGGGGCGCAGTCCTTGTTAGAGGGCCGCGACGGTGGCACTGTGTTATCCTCAAAGCGGGCACAGAAGGTGTTTAGCTTGTCTGGAAGCATGACGTCGGTGTCCGTGATGTGGCTGGTTTTCTTTTTGTAGCCCGTGATTTCCTGTAGACCCTGCCACATACGCCTCTAACTTAAACAGATGGATTTTGATGGTTATACTAATTAGATTTCAGCGAGGTCGCAGACATCGACTCTAGGCATGTTGTCTTAGAAAACATCTACCAGAAAAAGTCTGAAAAGATATCAGAAATACGTAAAAACACAATAATGTTGATGTAAAGACGCCTGCCAACTGATCAACACTTATATTTAGTTTTGGATAAATGATTTTCCTTCTGTAAGTTGAAGAAATATTACCTTGTGTAATTCCGTTCACAAAACCCCACATATCTTTAAGATATTTTCTAATTTCTCAAACTCATGAGGAGGGAGGATAATGAAAGTTCACAGCAGTAACCATTAATGGTAGACATACCAGTTACTGATTTTACTTATATGCATTTCACTGAACTCAATTAAAACACAGCACAGTAAAGTACAGTGTAGTGAGTAGAGCACAGTAGAGTACAATACAATACAGTACAGTACCCAGTACAGTAAAATGAGTAGAGCACAGTAGAGTACAGTACAATACAATACAGTACAGTACATTAAAGGAACGTAAAGTAGAGTATAGTACAGTACTGTACTTTACTGTACTATACTCTAATGTACTGTTCTGAACTCTACTGTACTATACTGTACTCTACTGCAGTGTACTGAACTCAACCCTACACTACCCTACTCTATTCTGTTCTGCTCTGCTCTGCTGTAATGTACTGCACTGTACTCTGTGCTGTGCTGTGATGTCTTAACTTGTAAAACATGAGGAGAATGACATTCATATCCATAATTATTCATTTCTGTGTAGTAAAGATCAGGGATCCATGATGTAATCCCGTTACCGTAATTCCATTCCCGTGTGGAAATCTACTTCATTTACTTTTTTTTGCCATGTCATAGCTGACACCCCATTCTTTCTGCAGACATCTTCGCCGCAGAAAACGTGGTCGCATAAAAAAAAAAAATCCATTACCAAAGTTTGCATCTGTACATTCATTTCACAAAATAGTTTTTTGTAAAATCTTCAGTGGAAATTGTAAAAAGTAGTCATTGTGCATAGAGCTGTGTGGTTTGTTAAACTTTGAAATCAATGTTTGGCAGACATTTTTAAGTGAATAATAAAACTGTGTCAAAGTGTAATTCTGTTACTGTGGAATAGCCCATTTCTTAGTTTCAGTCTCTGAGAAAGAAAAGTATAATCTTGGACTTCATGTAATGAAGGTTAAGTGTATTAAATCTGTCAGTTATGTTATTGTACACACTGACGTTCAAAACTAGGCCACTGAGAAACTGTTTGGACGGAAGCAAGCACTTTGGTTAACATCACAAGCCTCTGTTGAGGGCATACAAAGTGGAAGAAATCCCACAAAAAAATTGCATTTGAAAAGGAGAGACCACAACTTAGTAACAACTGCATGCAGTGGTTCCCAACCTTTGAGACCTAACTTACATTCTTATATAATGTTTTAAGTTCAACTCAGCCTTTACGTTTTTGAATTACAATAATAGCATACCAAAAAACATAAATTACATCCGATGTTGGACACATTTTCCATAATGTACAGTATATTTAATGGTGGCTCATACTCTGACTGAGTTTTGCATTATGTTGAATTACTCGACAGCTAGAGCCATTGTCCAATTGAGTTTATTGATTTATAGCTCCTACATATCATGTAGAGAGCATAACAATGTCACTTGTCACGCCTTGATCTGTTTCAGCTGTCTTGTGCTTGTCTCCACCCCCCACCAAGTGTCTCCCATTTGTCCCCATTATCCCCTGTGTATTTATACTGGTGTTTTCTGTTTGTCTGTTGCCAGTTTGTCTTGTCAAGTCCAACCAGCTTGTTTCCCGTGTTTCCAATGCTCTAGTTTTTGCTTTTTCTAGTCTTCCCAGTTCTGACCTTTCTGCCTGTCCTGACCCTGAACCTGCCTGCCGTCCTGCGCCTGCCTGACTCTGATTTGGATTATGACCCTTTGCCTGCCTTGACCTACCGATTGCCTGCTCCTCGTATTGCAATAAACTCTGAGACTCGTACTATCCGCATCTGGGTGTTAGCCTGAGCCATGACAGTCACTAAGATTAGTCAAATACAATACTTCATTCAGTCTGCATATAGTGACATTATGAACATTAAAACCTGTTTGGGATAGGGGGCAGTATTGAGAATTTTGGAAAAAATATGTGCCCATTTTTAACTGCCTCCTACACCAACTCAGAAGCTAGAATATGCATATTATTGTTCAGGTTTGGATAGAAAACACTCTGAATTTTCTAAAACTGTTTGAATGGTGTCTGTGAGTATAACAGAACTCCTATGGCAGGCAAAAACCTGACAAGGTTTCAAGCAGGAAGTACCCTGTCTGACAAGGAGTCGTGCGTCTTGCA
Source organism: Salmo trutta (assembly GCF_901001165.1). NCBI lineage: Eukaryota > Metazoa > Chordata > Actinopteri > Salmoniformes > Salmonidae > Salmo > Salmo trutta. The sequence continues at coordinate 48,110,140 of NC_042959.1, read as the reverse complement.
TCTGTTTATTGAAAAGTAAGGATCTTAGCTGTAACGTGACAATTCCCAGGGCTCCGATAGGCTCTCAGAACCCGGGAAATAACTGAAGGTTGACGAGGGAGCCTCAGGCTGAAACACATTATCGGCTTTGGTAAGTGGCGGCTCAGAGGACCTTTGAATGAGGCACGTGCACGATTCGCTCCTGAGGAGAAATTTAATTCGGCTGTTTAGGCTCAATGCATATTCCGGTCGGAATATTATCACTTATCTACGAGATAAAGGGCATAAAAATTGGTTTTAAACAGCGGTTGACATGCTTCGAAGTACGGTAATGGAATATTTAGACATTTTTGTCACGCCAATGCGCGACACCGTGATGAAGCATTCTGATAGTGTCTAGAACTCACGAACAAAACGTCGCTGTTTGGATATAACGATGGATTATTTGGGACCAAACCAACATTTGTTATTGAAGTAGAAGTCCTGGCAGTGTATTCTGACGAAGAACAAGCAAGGTAAGAACATTTTTCTTATAGGAAATGTGATTTTGGTGGAGGCTGACCTGGGTGGGTATCTAAATAGCTAGCCCTGTGATGCCGGGCTATGTACTTAGATTATTGCAAAATGTGCTTCATCCGAAAAGCTATTTTAAAATCGGACATATCGAGTGCATAGAGGAGTAATGTATCTATAATTCTTAAAATAATTGTTATGCTTTTTGTGAACGTTTATCGTGAGTAATTTAGCAAACTGTTAGTAAATTCCCCGGAAGTTTGCGGGGGTTATGCTTTTTCTGAACGTCACATGCTATTGTAAAAAGCTGTTTTTTGATATAAATATGAACTTGATTGAACAGACATGCATGTATTGTATAACACAATGTCCTAGGTGTGTCATCTGATGAAGATCATAAAAGGTTAGTGCTGCATTTAGCTGTGGTTTGGGTTTATGTGACATGATATGCTAGCTTGAAAAATGGGTGTCTGATTATTTCTGGCTGGGCACTCTGCTGACATAATCTAATGTTTTGCTTTCGTTGTAAAGCCTTTTTGAAATCGGACAGTGGGGTTAGATTAACGAGATTCTTGTCTTTAAATAGCTGTAAAATAGTCATATGTTTGAGAAATTGAAGTAATAGTATTTCTAACGATTCAAAAATCGCGCCACTGGATTTCAGTGGCTGTTACGTAGGTGGGACGAGTTCGTCCCACATGCGCCAGAGAGGTTAATTAGGTATAGAGGTCTCTTGATGACCATTACTCTGTGTGAATCTGTCCTAATGGACAACATAACCATGAGTTGTCAAACACTTGACCTGCGTTTTTAAAACAACTACGGCTTTGTAATGCATAGTTGTGAAGTATTATAATAAAATGCATATTTTACATATATGCAAACATATACACACAAGGATGCCCTCCATTATCCTTAATTTTAGATGTGTATGTTGTCGAACAGAAGGCTTTAGATGAGAGGGAAACGGGGAGAGGAGAGGGGAAGGGATATGCTTTTACAGATCCTTTCCTTCAGGTCTCCAGTGAAGAAAGTCTTTAAACCTAGCAACAAAGGCCCATTTCAATAAATCTCTTTCGTGTGACTGAAAGAGTCGACACGCTTTGAGGCTATGCTCTTTGAGGATGATATTTATATACTTTTCAAAACTTTGAGATCAGTCATTAATCAGTCCAAATGAACAGGATGCTTGCTTTCCAATGATAGTTTCATTAAGTTTTGATGTATGTTTAGGATAAACATCTCAAAGAAAAAGCATTATGTTGATTATTTGTTTTTCCTTTTCATTTGTCTCTGAGTCAGGGGATACTGAGCAAACATGACCCCATTGGCCTCATGTGGGTATTTGTTGGACAAGGACTAGCCCACACAAAGCCCACAACAAGCCCACACCAGCCAAACATGGGCTAGCCCAGCACAGGCTAGCCCACAGCAATCCCACATCAGCTCAACACTGTCTAGCTCTGCACGGGCTAGCCCACACCAGTCCCACAGGTTAGCCTACGCCAAGCACAACGCAGGCTAGCCCACACCAAGCCCAGCACAAGCTAGCCCACACCAAGCCAAGCTACTTCATAATGTAGAGAAGGGGCTAACTTGAATATTTGGGTTGTGGTTTGCAAACACCCCAATTCATGTTGTTAAGTAAAAAAAGAATACAATATAAAAAATTGCGGACACAATTCAAACCAATGAGGGTTTGGAAAGTTATTTGTGTGCATCCATTACTGAGAGTAATTTCGGATTAAGTGTTCTATTGTGTAATGTATCAAAACATGTATATTGTACACTACAGATGATGAAGTCTGTAAAAAGACAAATAATGAGTGCATGTGACATAAGATTAATAATATTTACAGTGTATATATACAGTACCAGTCACAAGTTTGGACACATCTACTCATTCCAGGGTTTTTCTTTATTTGTACTATTTTCTACATTGTCGAATAATAGTGAAGACATCAAAACTATAAAATAGCACATATGGAATCATGTAGTTACCAAAAAAAGTGTTAAACAAATCAAAATATATTTTATATTTGAGATTCTTCAAATTATGACAGCATTGCTCTCTCTTTGCATTTTCTCAACCAGCTTCATGAGGTAGTCACTTGGAATGCATTTCAATTAGCAGGTGTGCCTTGGTAAAAGTTAATTTGTGGAATGACTTTAATTCTTAATGTGTTTGAGCGAATCAGTTGTGTTGTGACAAGGTAGGGTTGGTACACAGAAGATAGCCCTATTTGGTTAAAGACCAAGTCCATATTATGGCAAGAACAGCTCAAATAAGCAAAGAGAAACGTCACTCCATCATTACTTTCAGACATGAAGGTCAGTCAATCTGGAAAATTTCAAGAACTTCGAAAGTTTCTTCAAGTGCAGTTGCAAAAACTATCAAGCGCAATGAGGAAACTGGATCTCATGAGGACCGCCACAGGAATGGAAGACCCAGAGTTACCTCTGCTGCAGAGGATAAGTTCTTTAAAGTTAAAAGCCTCAGAAATCGTTACCAGCCTCAGAAATCAACAATTAACTGCACCACCTGCAGCCCAAATAAATGCTTCATAGACTTCACATCTCAAATTCAACTGTTCAGAGGAGACTGTGTGAATCAGGCCGTCATGGTCGAATTGCTGCAAAGAAACATCGAATAGTTCCCGCGATATGCAACTTTTCAGGGAAGTCAGGAACCAATACACAGTTAGGAAAGCAAAGGCTGGCCATTGTTGCAACCCCTATTACTAGTCTGTTCAACCTCTCGTGTCGTCCGAGATTCCTAAAGACTGGAAAGCTGCCGCGGTCATCCCCCTCTTCAAAGTGGGTGACACTCTAGACCCAAACTGTTACAGACCTCGGGCTGACTCTTTTCTCTGTATATATCAATGATGTTGCTCTTGCTGCGGGTGATTCCTACGCAGACGACACCATTCTGGATACATCTGGCCCTTCTTTGGACACTGTGATAACAAACCTCCAAATGAGCTTCAATGCCATACAACACTCCTTCCGTGGCCTCCAACTGCTCTTAAACGCATGTAAAACTAAATGCTTTCTTTTCAATTGATTGTTGCCCACATCCGCCCGCCCGACAAGCATCACTACTCTGGACGATTCTGACCTAGAATATGTGGACAACTGCAAATACCTAGGTGTCTGGCTAGACTGTAAACTCTCCTTCCAGACTCATATAAAGCATCTCCAATCCAAAATTAAACCTAGAATCGGCTTCCTATTTCGCAACAAAGTGTCACAATTGTGTGTAGAGAAGGACCAAGGCGCAGCGTGCTCTGAGTTCCACATTTTATTTTAGTGAAACTTTACAAAAAAAAAAAAAAATAATAATAATAATAATAAAAAAATAAAAATAAGAAACAGCCAACGAACCGTGACAACAGCGGTGTTACATGCACTGACTCAAAATAAGATCCCACAAACAACAGGTGGGAAAAGGCTGCCTAAATATGATCCCCAATCAGAGACAATGAGATACAGCTGCCTCTGATTGGGAACCATATCAGGCCAACATAGAAATACAAAACTAGAGTACCCACCCTAGTCACACCCTGACCTAACCAAAATAGAGAATAAAAAGGATTTATACGGTTAGGGTGTGACACAAAGCCTCCTTCACTCATGCTGCCAAACATACCCTCATAAAACTGACCATCCTATCGATCCTCGACTTTGGCGATGTCGTTTACAAAATAGCCTCCAACCCTCTACTCAGCAAACTGGATGCAGTCTATCACAGTGCCATCCGTTTTGTCACCAAAGACCCATATAACACCGACCTGTATGCTCTCGTCGGCTGGCCCTCGCTACATATTCGTCGCCAGACCCACTGGCTCCAGGTCATCTATAAGTCTTTGCTAGTTAAAGCTCCGCCTTATCTCAGCTAACTGGTCACCATAACAACACCCACCCGTAGCACGCACTCCAGCAGGTATATCTCACTGGTCATCCCCAAAACCAACACCTCCTTTGGTCGCCTTTCCTTCTAGTTCTCTGCTGCCAATGACTGGAACAAATTGCAAAAATCCCTAGAGTTGGAGACTTATATCTCCCTCACTAACTTTAAGCATCAGCTATCTATGCAGCTCACCGATCGCTGTAGCTGTACACAGCCCATCTGTAAATAGCCCATCCAACTACCTACCTCATCCACAAATATATTAAAAACATATTGTTTTTATGTACTTTTTTTGTTCTTTTGCACACCAGTATTTCTACTTGCACATCATCACCTGCACATCTATCACTCCAGTGTTAATTTGATAAATTGAAATTACTTCGCTACTATGGCCTATTTATTGCCGTACCTCCTTACTCCATTTGCACACACTGTATATAGATTTTTCTATTGTTATTGACTGTACTTTTGTTTATCCTATGTGTAACTCTGTGTTGTTTTTTGTTGCACTGCTTTGCTTTATCTTGGCCAGGTTACAATTGTAAATGAGAACTTGTTCTCAACTGGCCTACCTGGTTAAATAAAGGTGAAATAATATTTTTTTAATTTATTTTTTTAAACACCACTAAAGGACACCAATAATAAGAAGAGACTTGCTTAGGCCAAGAAATATGAGTAATGGACATTAGACCGGTGAAAATCTATTCTTTGGTCTGATTAGTCCAAACGTGAGATTTTTGCTTAGGCCAAGAAACATGAGCAATGAACATTAGACCGGTGAAAATCTATTCTTTGGTCTGATTAGTCCAAACTTTTTTTTAATTTACTTTTTTTGTTCTTTTGCACACCAGTATTTCTACTTGCACATCATCACCTGCACATCTATCACTCCAGTGTTAATTTGATAAATTGAAATTACTTCGCACCTACTCTGTGTCTTTGTGAGACACAGAGTAGGTGAACGGATGATCTCCGCATGTTTGGTTCCCACCGTGAAGCATGGAGGAGGTGTGATGGTGTGGGGGTGCTTTGCTGATGACACTGTCTGTGATTTACACTTAACCAGCATGGCTACCACAGCATTCTGCAGCGATACGCCATCCCATCTGGTTTGCGCTTAGTGGGACTATCATTTGTTTTGCAACAGGACAATGACCCAAATCACACCTCCAGACTGTGTAAGGGCTATTTGACCAAGAAGGAGAGTGATGGAGTGCTGCATCAGATGTCCTGGCCTTCAGGAACCCCCCCCCTCAACCCAATTTAGATGGTTTGGGATGAGTTGGACCGCAGAATGAAGGAAAAGCAGCCAACAATTGCTCAGCATATGTGGGAACTCCTTCAAGACTGTTGGAAAAGCATTCCAGGTGACTACCTCATGAAGCTGGTTGAGAGAATGCTAAGAGTATGCAAAGCTGTCATCAGTCAAAAGTTGGCTATTTTTGTCATACACCATTGACCATGCTTTTTAGTCCAGCATTAGGATTGATCTGTGTCTGGTAACCCAGCCCTCATAGTGTAAACACAAAATATTGTAAAATTGTTACCAGCCCTCAGAGTCTATATTCCAACTGGTATGTACCAACATATTTACTGACTAACTGTATTTCAGCAAGCTTTACTTTATGGCAGATTTGTCAAATAATTCAACACAGTTGGTACACTCAATCCATCCCAAGGAGACTGAAAGGTATTTGCTGATTTCTTAGTAACCCTAACCCTTTATGCTCATGTAAACAAATCATTGTGCAATAACATAGAAATGTTCTCTTTTCTCTTCTACTTCATTCCTTGAGAAACCCCAAAACTGGTATCTTATTCTTGAAAATGTGATCTCTGTTGAAATTAAATGGAGGGAGATTACACTCTGCAATCAGTCTGCAGGCCTACCATTGCCATCCAGTCCAAATCATTGCCCACTTACTGAACGCTTTCATTGCCTGCCATTCATATTCAGTTGCTACCTTGTCTCTTGCAGTGATGAAATGTGCTGATTTTCTCTACATTGTGCTGGACTTTCCTACCCTCGTTGCCCTCTCCGCTCTCTGCCCATTCTACGCTTTTATTCATTGAGCCAGCCGCTGCTCTGGGGTCTGCCCTTTGGCATGTTGATGGCTTTTAGACTAGCATGTCATTAACTTTCCCCTCTAAAAGGGGGCATGAGAAGGCTTATGTCCATGCTTCCAGCTGTATATTTGTTTTTGAGTGCATTTTGGAATGTTCACCTACAGTACCTACACTCTTAAATCTCTGCAGATTCGTTTGTCAGCAAATAAATAAAATAGTAATGATACTACGATGAAATTTCAAGTTGTTTTTCTTTCTGCTAAGTTAACAATATAACTAACTCATTTAGTCATTTTACACAGCGAGGTGAAATTAAATCACGCTCAATGGTCCAAGAGATAGAGTTGGACCTTAAGACTCGATGTCAAGACTCTCTGGGATCATTCCAGCACCCTACTCTCCATATTACTCTATTCCATGTCTTGGCAAATCAAAATGGCCCATTTAAAACATCTCACACAGACATCTTTCACTCTGCGTGCCAAAAGCCAAAATAAAGAGGTCAATCCATATAGTAGCAGCCTGCCGCGTAGCCGAGAGAGTGATAGCAAAAGGTGAACAAATGTCATCATTATAAATCCCAGATATCAATAACTTTCTCCTTAGGCGCAAACATTTGCTCCTTCTCCCGTACCCCTTTAACAATATTCATTAGGAGAGAGCCGAGGAGCCTGGATGAGCTGTAAGTGAAGCGTGGGCTGTGTGCGGATGGTTGGAGCAGCGCTGTGGCACCCGGCCAAGGTGCCCTCGGAGGCTCTCTATCTTCGCTGCCCTGAACATAATCCACAGGCTAGGGCCCAGAGACCTCAGGACGGCATGCAGGAGAAGTAAATAGAAGCTGTCAGTCAACTACTCAGCTCAGCTTCTCACTCCACACTTTATTCTGTACATTCTCCCCAGCCTATAGGTTTACACAGAAAGACAGGAACTCAGAAACTATAAAACACACAGAAGGAAAGTTTGTGTGTGTGTGTGAGTAATGATATGTATTCCTTTTTGAGTTTACAGCATGCGTAATGTATACTGTATTTATATAAGTGCACACCTATAATGTTTGTGTAGTATGATGTCAACAATAATGACGTAGGTGTCTGCTCCATCACAAAGTCAAGGCGATGCTTAACCACAAACATTGCATGCATCTCCATGTAAGGTTGAATGCAAAGCGAACATTACAGTAGCTGCCATTTATACTAATGAAACATGTGTCGCAATGACACAGCATCCTATTATACTGGCCGTTTATGATGTATAATTCAAGTGCTAGGAAAAAACGAAATGTCCATGAAAGGTCAGGCATCCACATGCAGCTTTTAACCTGGCAGGTTTAGTGGTGGCGGCAGCTGCGAGTTGTTTGAAACTCACATCACGCAGCTCAATAGACGACTGCATTCAGAAAAGGCAGCAGCAGATGATACCGCCGTTTCAGTAGATGATTTCCAATTTCCATCAGCCAAGTATGAAATTATTGCGCTGCCAATATCACCTGCCAACTTGGAGAGACAGAGAACACACTACAACTGAATCTTCTATTTGTAGTACAAGGAATGAAACCATCACCTCTCTACATTGCTTAATCACAGAGATTAATTTAGAAGCATATACTGTAGAGGCCCAGGTTAGATGAGAGAGCCGGGTGGGGAAAACAGGCATCAAAGTAGGTACTCTTCGAAATCATTTCTCATGCATGAGTTTTGGCAATATGAGACTCTGCACAGAAATGAAGAGCCTGTGTTTTGCTATTTAAACCGAGCGGTACAACGGAGGTAAACAGGATATGTCATTCCTTTTCAAATATTATGAAAACACTTCCATGGTATAATGGGAAAGCTAATATTTCAATGGTTTGAAAAATTTAGAGGGATGATGAGGGTTGCTCATATTGATGCTGTAGTACAGATTTGAACAGAATAGAATAGGAGAAATCTTGGCACAAGCAACTGTGAGTAGATGTTCATAATAAAAAGGCCCTGGTAAGAAATGCATAATAAATAAAACAAAATATAATTATCGCAGGGGTTCTTTCAGAAAGTCCTGAGAGAGGAAGAGAGAGAGAGAGAGCGAGACAGACAGAGAAAGGCAGAAAGAGTCTGTTTGTTCAGCCTTCTGCTATAGGAGATTGCAAATTAATGGTTCACCTCATCCACTCCTATCTAGTTACTGTGACATTCCAGCCCATTAAATAGAATAGATTATTGATTTTGCTCTCTTCGCTAGCTCTGAGATTTTCCATCAGAGCCCCCGTGCGGTAAGACAAGTGCTGAAGAAAAGCACTAGTCATTAGGTGCACTGCCACTCAATGATACAGCAGTTATATGGGGTGAGTGGTCACGAAGGGCAATGTCGCAACAATACTAAGCATGGGGGTACATGGGGGCATGCTGTCAAGGCATTATCATACCCACAGCACTGTTCAAAACACCATAGTTGACGGTGTATCAGCAATACCAAACAGTTCACTTAACAAAAGATTCTCACGTATAGGTTTAGATATTCATGTTTATAATCTTGGCCATGTATCATGACACAAGGCGAGACCCAGATGCAGACACAGGAGGCAGATGGTAGTAGTCTTACAATATTTATTAATCCAAAAGGGGAAGGCAAAAGAATGGTCGTGGACAGGCAAAAGGATTAAAACCAGTTCAGATTCCAAAAGATTGCAGGCAGAATCAAGGTCAGGGCAGGCAGGAAAGTAGTCCAGAGTGGCAGGGGTCAAAACCGGGAGGACTATCAAAAAGAGAATAGCGAAAGGCATAAGGAGAAAAACAGTCTGGTTGACTTGATTACCATACAAGATGAACTGGCACAGAGAAGCAGGAAACACAGGGATAAATACACTGGGGAAAATAAGCGACACCTGGAGGGGGTGGAGACAATCACAGGAACAGGTGAAACAGATCAGGGCGTGACACCATGGGTATTGATGAACATCATGTTTTATTAAAGGAGAATATCTGGGAATTTTTTACCAGGGCGAGACCACCTGTGATCCAGAAACAGATACAGATCGATAGCCGCAGTGATTATAAAGGCCCGGGAGATTTACATGTGCCGCAAGTTCATAAAAATGAATTTATTTAGAAAAATAATATTCCAACAGTACATGGAATAGCAGTTATTCATTGTTGAATAAAACATGCAACTGCGATCCCCTAAGGCAGTCTTGCTTGCGTTCAAGGTGGGAAAATATTGACATCATGACATACATGCTGAGACATTGTGAGATTGCCAAACTAGGCCTTCCCTTAAGGTGATTATTTTGACTGTACATGTCTTCAATGGGAGTTTTTGTGGCATTCAGAGCTGGATATTAACCTTGGAGTCAGGGAGGGAATGCACTCTAGAGGCTCTCTCTCTCCTCTCTGTCTTCCACAGATGGCAGTAGAACTCTGGGAATGGGGGTCTGGAACACTGACTGAGACTACATGGATGGTGTGTGAGCATCAAATACTGTCTCAAATTCCAAACCCTGTTTGGAAAGTTGTGAACAATGTATACAGTACTGTTTGCATTGCTACGTTTATAAGCATATGTATGCTTTAGGCTGAATTGCATGATTCTGGTACTTATTATTCATGATAATATTGCATTCTAGAATGCTGTAGTTATTAAACACAATACCAAATACATCCACAGTCATATATTATGGCTGTGTCTGAAAACTTTACTAACTGTTATTAAATCCTTCATTCCTCCAAACTGGTTTCCTCAGTTTCTCTCAAAGCTCATTGGAGGAGGTCTGAGGGAGGGACTGTTGATATGCTTTGAGAGTAATTGAGGAAACAAGAATGGTGAAAGCAATAATTTGGTAGCTAATATGTTTTCAGACAAACTTAGGTTGTGAAAAAAATAGCAGCATATGTTTCCATTTTGTGTCCATCAGAGGGGCTATAGTGCTACCTTACACCTTACAATCACTCTGCCACCTGACAGCATCCAAAGACCCAAAGATTTCAAAGAGGAGAAAATAATTCACATTTTGGGGCCAATTTATTCACTAGGGCTATTTTTGATCTCCACATGCAACATCACAGCTGAGCATGGCGTTCAGAATGGGAAAACAACACCAGCATGTGATGAAGCTGTGGGTGGTGCTCCTCCCATCTCATTGACAGAGAGGGGATGGCAATGTTGATTACACATAATTAAAAACCAGGATGCAAATTAAAAGATCTCCATGGATGTCGCCTTCCCAAAATACAATGCAGAAACTGGAATGCAGTATTTGTAAAATGTCAAATAGGAGGGTGACTCATTTGGTTAAGCTAGGGAATAATCAATACCTCTTTGCAATGCATGTTAGGATACAAATATGTAGCCTACATGTCATTTAAAAAGAAAATGAGCAACAACAAAAAAAGATGTTTTGAAAGGTTGATGTGTCATACAGTCAACTGTAGGCCTAGAATTTAATTAATATCCTGAGGTACAAAAGACATAGCTTCTTCTTTCTGGACCATATTAACCCTGTCCTTACTATCCATAGTGTATACTGTACGCCATATAAATACAATACACATATATGGATCTGTATCTGTAAACCCTAGTTTTATTCCACCTGTTTAAAATAGTCAGTATAATTTCCCCAACAAGGTGCACAGACCTTCCCACCCATACACAGGACCGCATTTAAGCTTTGTGAACAAGCTTGTGATCCCCTCTCTCTCTCTCTCTCTCTCTCTCTCTGACTTTCTTTTCTTTCACACATCTGTTTCAGATTGCCTCCGTACTGTTGTGCCCTGAATGCTGTTCATTAACTTTCATTTTCCCTTCCTTCGCGGCTGTGACGGCCGACTCCTCTCCCTTCACTGACTTGTCTGATAGGATTTGGTCCTCTCTCGCCTGATGCAATCTCAGCAGCTCAGCAGCTGCGATCCCTGCTCGTCCCCCAGTGAAATACAACACGCTCCCTCACTGCACACAAGCCCGTCAGCATTCTGCTGCTAACACCACTTTCATTAGAGCTAGATTAAGAATTAAAACATGGGCAGTACTCGCCACATGTTGACAGAACCAGAATCACATCACCTTTATTTCATTGCTTCGGGGGGCTTTGTGTGTGTTAACGCTGGTGAAGGAAACTACAGTTGAAATTCACATTGAAAATAAATATAGTTTGGGGTTCTGTGACTTACAATTTGGTTCCATGTTCCGTGTTTGTACATATGTGCGTTCATTTGTTTGTGTTTGTTATACAACAATATACTGTATGTTATCACAGGGTCGCCACTAAAGGGCCCTGACATGTTGGCCCTACAACTCAAGCCACTCGTATACAAACAAGTATTAAATATTGACACATGCACAAAACATTTGTACAAACAAAGGGGTTTCCAACTTCCTATAAAACCCTGTTTGCTAAAATACATTTTACAATCTTTGTGAATGTTATGTTTAAAAAAATCAAGACTATGTGGATTGTTTACCGCAGCTTTGGTGGGAAACCAACACAAGTCATTTTCCAGGTGCAAATCCCTCTGGGGGAAAGCCAGAGGTTTGCCTCTGGCTTAACGTGGAAAATCAGCAGTGGGGAGGGCTGTAACCTCTCCAACAGCTTCTAGGCTTTACAGCTACAAAGCTGTGCAAATCACGTTTCAGTTTTTGGGGGATTGAGGAAAGGACTTTAGCTATTTAGATTCAGAAGTACGACAATGTTGTTTTTATCAGTTTGTGTTCTCGTTGGTTGGTATAATGATGATGTTCAAAAATGTTTTAGGTGTAGTTATGAAGATATATCTATCATTTAATCTTTTGAATATACAGTGCCTTGCGAAAGTATTCGGCCCCCTTGAACTTTTCGACCTTTTGCCACATTTCAGGCTTCAAACATAAATATATAAAACTGTAATTTTTTGTGAAGAATCAACAACAAGTGGGACACAATCATGAAGTGGAACGAAATTTATTGGATATTTCAAACTTTAACAAATAAAAAACTGAAAAATTGGGCGTGCAAAATTATTCAGCCCCCTTAAGTTAATACTTTGTAGCGCCACCTTTTGCTGCGATTACAGCTGTAAGTCGCTTGGGCTATGTCTCTATCAGTTTTGCACATCGAGAGACTGAAATTTTTGCCCATTCCTCCTTGCAAAACAGCTCGAGCTCAGTGAGGTTGGATGGAGAGCGTTTGTGAACAGCAGTTTTCAGTTCTTTCCACAGATTCTCGATTGGATTCAGGTCTGGACTTTGACTTGGCCATTCTAACACCTGGATATGTTTATTTGTGAACCATTCCATTGTAGATTTTGCTTTATGTTTTGGATCATTGTCTTGTTGGAAGACAAATCTCCGTCCCAGTCTCAGGTCTTTTGCAGACTCCATCAGGTTTTCTTCCAGAATGGTCCTGTATTTGGCTCCATCCATCTTCCCATCAATTTTAACCATCTTCCCTGCCCCTGCTGAAGAAAAGCAGGCCCAAACCATGATGCTGCCACCACCATGTTTGACAGTGGGGATGATATGTTCAGGGTGATGAGCTGTGTTGCTTTTACGCCAAACATAACGTTTTGCATTGTTGCCAAAAAGTTCAATTTTGGTTTCATCTGACCAGAGCACCTTCTTCCACATGTTTGGTGTGTCTCCCAGGTGGCTAGTGGCAAACTTTAAACAACACTTTTTATGGATATCTTTAAGAAATGGCTTTCTTCTTGCCACTCTTCCATAAAGGCCAGATATGTGCAGTATACGACTGATTGTTGTCCTATGGACAGAGTCTCCCACCTCAGCTGTAGATCTCTGCAGTTCATCCAGAGTGATCATGGGCCTCTTGGCTGCATCTCTGATCAGTCTTCTCCTTGTATGAGCTGAAAGTTTAGAGGGACGGCCGGGTCTTCGTAGATTTGCAGTGGTCTGATACTCCTTCCATTTCAATATTATCGCTTGCACAGTGCTCCTTGGGATGTTTAAAGCTTGGGAAATCTTTTTGTATCCAAATCCGGCTTTAAACTTCTCCACAACAGCATCTCGGACCTCCTTTAAACGGACCTCTGAGGCTATCACAGAGCAGGTGCATTTATACGGAGACTTGATTACACACAGGTGGATTCTATTTATCATCATTAGTCATTTAGGTCAACATTGGATCATTCAGAGATCCTCACTGAACTTCTGGAGAGAGTTTGCTGCACTGAAAGTAAAGGGGCTGAATAATTTTGCACGGCCAATTTTTCCGTTTTTTATTTGTTAAAAAAGTTTGAAATATCCAATAAATTTTGTTCCACTTCATAATTGTGTCCCACTTGTTGTTGATTCTTCACAAAAAATTACTGTTTTATATCTTTATGTTTGAAGCCTGAAATGTGGCAAAAGGTCGAAAGTTCAAGGGGGCCGAATACTTTCGCAAGGCACTGTACATTTGTTGACTTGATTTCTATTCCAGTAATCACACACCCACCACACAATGTTGCCACAAAGTTGACTCCAAGTTGTGGGCCTCAAAGTGCCATTACCACTTTGCAACAACCCTTTTGACAACTCTGTAAGTACCATTGGGCACTTTTGAAACCCATTTTAGCCCTAATCTTTGCCGTTTAAATAGTTTGCACTCCAACTCCTGATCATCATCCACTCTTGAGTTCAGTACAGCAGTAAACAAAGGAGACCTTTATTATTTCCTTGACATTTCCTCTTCAGGTGTAATTTTCCCAGAAATTGTACATACAAAAAATTCAATTCCAATCTCCATAGAATTAGCTTCTGTTTACCAGGTTTTTAGGGAAATGGATTCGCTCACAATGCAGTCACTGTCAATGCAGCTGTGCTAATCCAATTCACAACACCGGGTGTCCCCTGTTGATTAAATGTCACAGCATTAATGTGTTCATATTATGTCTATTCAAATTGGAGAAAAGGAGGGAAAATGGAGTGGCAAGTTTGGAGTCTATTCAGTAGTTGCAATTGTTGCAACTACAAATGTGCTTAACAAGTCACGTGATAAGTTGCATGGACTCACTCTGTGTGCAATAATAGTGTTTAACATGATTTTTGAATGACTACCTCATCTCTGTACCCCACACATACAATTATCTGTAAGGTCCCTCAGTCGAGCAGTGAATTTCAGACACAAATTCAACTACAAAGACCAGGGAAAAGGATACCTATTTGTAGATGGGTAAAAATAAGAATAAACAGACTTTGAATCCAACACAACACATCACTGAGCACCATTGGGGAGGCAGGTAGCCTGGCGGGTAGGAGCATTGGGCCAGTAACTGAAAGGTTGCTGGATCGAATCCTTGAGCTGACAAGGTAAAAATCTGTCATTCTTCACCTGAGCAAGGCAGTTCACTCACTGTTCTCCGGGTGCTGTGGATATTGATTAAGGCAGCCCTCTGCACCTCTCTGATTCAGAGGGGTTGGGTTAAATGCATTCAGTTGTACAGCTGACTAGGTATCCCCCTTTCCCACTATTCATATTCTAAACCATGGTGGTGGCTGCATCATGTTATGGGTATGCTTGTCATCTGCAAGGACTATGGAGTTTTTTTAAGAAACAGAAGCACAGGAAAAGTCCTAGGGGAAAACCTCATTCAGTTTACTTTCCAACAGACGCTGGGAGACAAAATCATCTTTCAGCAGGACAATAACCCAAAACACAAGGCCAAATATACACTGGAGTTGCTTACCAAGATGACATTGAATGTTCTTGAGTGCTCTAGTTACAGTGGTGACTTAAAGCGGCTTGAAAATCTATGGTAAAACTTAAAATGACTGACTAGCAATGATCAACAACCAACTTGACAGAGCTTGAAGAATTTGAAATAAAATAATGTACAAATATTGTACAATCCAGTTGTGCAAAGCTCTTAAAGGATTACCCAGAAATAATTGCAGCTGTAATCACTGCCAAATGTGGTTTCTAGCATGTATTGACTAAGTGGTGTGAATACTTAATGTAAATTAGTTATTTCTGTATTTCATTTTCAATATATTTGCAAACATTTATCGAAACATGTTTTATTTTGTTATTATGAGGTACTGTGTGTAGATAGGTGAATTAAAACATATTTGTTATTCATTTTGAATTCAGGCTGTAACTGTGGAATAAGTCAAAGGGGTATGAATACTTTCTGAAGGTACTGTATCTTACTCAATCAGATGAGAATCCACAGGGCACTGTGCTTTTTCAATAGATGCATACAATCATTCCAAGATGAAGAATCATTGATTTCTCCACCACATACAGTAGGGTCAGAAAGGATGTGTACCTAATTGCTTGCCTTTTTCAATCTTCTGTTAGTTTCTCATCACACAAACTTCGGAGTGTGAACTTAATTTACACCTGTGACAAATGGGGATTTGTAATGGTAAGTCTCAACCTACATATAGTCATCTGTCAAGCCGAATTAGACTAACAATTAATTTAACGTTTAGAGGCAGACATGCATGGATCCCATGACACCCTTTCCTCATCTGCTGCTGTGTAACACATTCAAGATATTTCACCACACACAAGATCTGACCCTGGATCCTCCAGATGGGCCCTCTTAGATGGTATTCGGTATCAATGTAACCTCTAAATTACATTATGCTGTAAAAAAGATCATATCACAATCTTATATTATCAAAATAAACAGCAAGGACATAACGTTTCAGTACCTGCACATGAAAATATTTATGCTTTCCCTTTATTGAAAGCGTAGATGGAACTGAGTGGCAGAGAAATTGAAAGAGAAATTGTGTTTGTGAGTATACAAAACATTCTAACTATTATAAAAAGGATAGGACAAAGGGGCATACTTTACTTGTATTTAATTGTAGGGTAAGCTCCTGCCGGTGCACTATATCTCAGTTTATTGTCTCTTTTTCTTTCATACCGATTGTGACTGTTGCAACAGTACTCACTGTGCACTGACAGGTTGACAAATGTCTGGAAAACATGCTGATTTAATGAACTGTTTTGTATCTAATTATTGTTGACTGTCAAGAACTGCTCCAGATCATTTGTCAAACCCTGAATAGTTTGTTTGCACATGGATAACAAATAGTTCACTGATACCGATGCCTTACTTGCTTTATGAAGATGAATTTCAATCAGTGATAACAATGCTCCGGGATGCTGGCCTTCTAGGCAGAGTTCCTCTGTCCAGTGTCTGTGTTCTTTTTCCCATCTTAATCTTTTATTTTTATTGGCCAGTCTGAGATATGGCTTTTTCTTTACAACTCTGCTTTGAAGGCCAGCATCCCTGAGTCACCTCTTCACTGCTAACATTGAGACTGGTGTTTTGTGGGTACTATTTAATGAAGCTGCCAGTTGAGGACTTGTGAGGCATCTGTTTCTCAAACTAGGCACTCTAATGTACTTGTCCTCTTGCTCAGTTGTGCACTGGGGCCTCACACTCCTCTTTCTATTCTGGTTAGAGCCAGTTTGTGCTGTTCTGTGAAGGTAGTAGTACACAGTGTTGTATGAGATCTTCAGTTTCTTGGCAATTTCTCGCATGGAATAGCGTTCATTTCTCAGAACAAGTATAGACTGACGAGTTTTTCATTAGAAAGTTCTTTGTTTCTGGCCATTTTGAGCCAAAATCGGTACCGGAGTGCCAAGTCTAGGACAAAAAGTATTCTCAACAGTTTTTACCCCCAAGCCATAAGACTCCTGAACAGGTAACCAAATGGCTACCCGGACTATTTGCATTGTGTGCACCCCTCAACCCCTCTTTTTACACTGCTGCTACTCTCTGTTTATCATATATGCGTAGTCACTTTAACTATACATTCAGGTACATACTACCTCAATTGGGCCGACCAACCAGTGCTCCCGCACATTGGCTAACCGGGCTATCTGCATTGTGTCCCACCCACCACCCGCCAACCCCTCTTTTACGCTACTGCTACTCTCTGTTCATCATAGTCACTTTAACCATATCTACATGTACATACTACCTCAATCAGCCTGACCAACCGGTGTCTGTATGTAGCCTCGCTACTTTTAAAGCCTCGCTACTGTATATAGCCTGTCTTTCTACTGTTGTTTTATTTCTTTACCTGCCTATTGTTCACCTAATACCTTTTTTGCACTATTGGTTAGAGCCTGTAAGTAAGCATTTCACTGTAAGGTCTACACCTGTTGTATTCAGCGCTCGTGACAAATAAACTTTGATTTGATTTGAAATCGAACCCACAAATGCTGATGCTCCAGATACTCAACTAGTCTAAAGAAGGGCAGTTTTATTGCTTCTTTAATGAGCACAACAGTTTTCAGCTGTGCTAACATAATTGCAAAAGGGTTTTCTAATGATCAATTATCCTTTTAAAATGATAAACTTGGATTAGCTAACACAACGTGCCATTGGAACACAGGAGGGATGGTTGCTGATAATGGGCCTCTTTACGCCTATGTAGATATTCCATAAAAAATCTGCCATTTCCAGCTACAATAGTCATTTACAACATTAACAACATCTACACTGTATTTCTGATCAATTTGATGTAATTTTAATGGACAAAAAAAATGTGCTTTTCTTTCAAAAACAAGGACATTTCTAAGTTACCCCAAACTTTTGAACGGTATTGTATACGTCCATACATTTTTTCAACT
Organism: Salmo trutta; assembly: GCF_901001165.1. Taxonomy (NCBI): domain Eukaryota; kingdom Metazoa; phylum Chordata; class Actinopteri; order Salmoniformes; family Salmonidae; genus Salmo; species Salmo trutta. The sequence continues at coordinate 48,092,132 of NC_042959.1, read as the reverse complement.
GGTAACAGGGGACCTTTAGATGAGTCTTGTGACCCCACAGAGGGGTCATATTAGTGTGTAGCCCAAACTGTTCCGACACTACAGACAGAAGTTGTCAGATCGGTTGTACCGACTTCAGACGAGTCCCAAGACACTTGTTGAGGTCTTAGAGTAAAATGGAGAATACTATCGTGAGAGTCTCATCTTTCCATAGAAGGGCCATAATAGTTTGTAGGCCAAACATTTTGGACGCTACAGGCAATTTTGTGCAATTTTCGGGATGTCTCAAGGTCTGTCAACCACTGCTCTGTTACCTTTCACTGCAGATGTGGAAGTGCGAGACTGGCTGATTTTTTTAAAATTATTTTTTCAGATGCAGGTGGATTGAGAGATATCCAATGCAAAGTAACTGATATCTCTAGCTTAGATTGACAGATTTTATGGAGATTGTTTTATTATGCTAATTCGATTTCCAACATCGACTAGTGGGTTTTAAAGTACCATTCAAATAGTAGAACAACCAGTGACCAAAAATACTCTGTGGACAAATCTAAGTGGAGTGTATCCTAATGTCGACACTGTACACTTCAAATAATTATAGGTGATGAAGGAGTACTCCTAAATACATGTCTAATAAACTTATAGAGTAAGGAACTTCATCAACCAACAACATTTTAGCTTAAGTTTCCTTTCAACTCCCTTTAACCAAAAACGAAACCTTTAACAATAACCCAACACCACAACTGGCCAACAAAGAGTGGCAATGCAGCAGATCAGAGATCAGATGTTTGAAGATCCAGTTAAGTTGAATGCCTTTTGGTAAAACAGACAAAAATCTTCATGGCGTCCAGATTAGGACAGAGTCACATATTCATGGAAGTTGTCACTCTGTCCTAATATAGACACAAAACATTCATCTGCATAAACACATTCAAGTTACCAAAATCACACTTCGTAGACAGTGAGGCTGTAATCGTTTGGTTGTGGTAAGTGTAGGCAGTTGAACAAATTTTCCCTCCTCTCCCTTTGAGAAAAAGGCTTTAGGACCTCACCCAGTTTCAACCGGCTTGCATGGGATACTCTGTGGGGTAGCGTGTTGCGTGCTCCTGATGTAGGTAAACCGTACCCGAGGTAATATATGCAAATTCTACCCAGAACCCCCTTTGAGCTCTCTCTCTAGAGGGGGCCTCTTTCTTATGACCTTGATGAGGTCGCCCATGCCCGCGCTCACCACTCTCCCTCACAACCCCTAGCACAGCACAAATGGTTATATATAGTACGCTGAAAATGACTTTGACGGCAAAGCAAAACAACAATTTACTGCCTTGGTTTAATGGTATCTCAGAAACGAGGTTAAGCTCATTTGCTCTTAGAAAGGAGAGGTAATTACAGACTTTGGGGGGGAAACAACATGGCCAGTTTCAGAGTATGGCTAAGTAACACTGTAGAACACCACTGGTAATTACAATAGCCAATTTTCCTTTCTTGTCAAGATTACTTTTTGTTTCCTGTGTGCTTTTCCCATCGATGGGCCCAATCCCAACTCAATTCCCTAAAGTGTTCATGCGCACAAATGTGTTAATTAAGATGGGTCTTATAAAACACAAAAGCTCCAATTTCTATCTGAGATCCACATATAGTAAATCTACCATATAAATCATCAGTGAGTATTGTGAGTACGTGGAGCCAAGTCTAGCAACACTCAATATATGCCAGGTAAAAAAAAACTAAAAACAATTGGGACTTTGGTTATAAATGGTTCTGTTGGGAATTGTGTATACAGTTAAATGAAAAAGAGGAAGTCCCCTAAGATATGTCTCATCATCTCTGCTTAACATGCAAGGAGTTCTGCTCTGGGTGTTAATTAAACAATTATGCGAATGAGCTGAACACATGACAGGGCATTTTTATATACTAGGCTAGTTTATAGTGGGGGGATACCCTTTGTGCTTTCTCATCACAGTGTAGTACTGTAGCCTACACTCACACATAAAATCACAACATGGCAGTATGAGTATGTCAAAGTTTCTATGAATGCATATGTAATACCCTTGTTTGAACCAGGTATTGAGTTTATTTGTTATAATTAATTGGTTATATATTTAAAAGATAATTGAATTGTTCCTAAACTGTAATGTTGTTAATGCATTATGCTTTTGAAGAAATATTTATTTAATGTATAAGTGAATAGTTTGTTTTACTTTGAATTGTAAGTTTTGACCAATAAGGTCGCTCGTTAAGTTGTGGCCAATGGGAGTTGACCTGGTTAACGGGAGGCCTGGGAAAAAAAGAGAGGAAAAAGACGTTGATGAAGAGGATGGACGTTTTTACCTTAGGACGGTTGGTAAATTAATTATAAAAGAAGACGACAGAACTAGAACAAAACCCATACCTACTAGGATATGAAGGGAAATACATGTTTTATTTTATAAAAGAGTTGTTATAATTTTGTTAAAACTCAGTAAACCTGCATGGAACTGCCATACTTCGCTGAGGGAATATCTACCAAGCAGTGAGTAACCACAACGTGAGGTGCTTCAGGATATTTTTGGGTGTCATCATTTTTTGAGCTCCAACGCGCGCCAACGGTTTATTTAAGCGAACTTGAAATAATTTGGACTCATTGGGGTTTATTATTTTCTATTTCTTTTGTTGTGTCTGAAAATGTATTTGTGTTTGAAAATGTTTTAATTCACATATGGAACGTTATGTATACTGAGGTGGTGGAGTCATTGATTGTCTCAATTTAATTTAATGCATGGGATGGTCTATCCTGATTCAATAACAAAAACCTATAATCATTTATTCTGAAGTTAATACCCTATTGTCATAACCCTAGATAGTTTACAATAGGAATTCTTATTGGAGATGTCCTTCTCACCTAACATCCCATGCTGCTGAGATACTCTGCATAAGTTAATATTGTGAGAGTCATATTCGAGCCTGGTGAGAGGATTACACATATATATACTATAATATACGTAACTTCACATAGACCAGTGGTTCTTAACCTTGTTGGAGGTACTGACCCCCACCAGTTTCATATGCGCATTCACCGAACCCTTCTTAATTGGAAAAATGGCTCTCTTCACCTTGAATTCAGCGAGCGTTGTGTTCTTGTATTGTCCATCTCCATGCAGCTTAAGGAAGTGTTCTCTTAGTTTTGCCGGTGCTAGACTAGAATTGCTCAACTTGGCATTGCAAATCATGCAGTTAGGACGCTGACTCTCATCACGTTCCGTTATACATGTGAATCCATATTGTACATATTCGTCCGACCACTTTCTTTTTTTGCTCGACATAGTTAGTATGAAGGGATTAAAATATTAAGAAAGAAATCACACGACGTACCATCACGACAGTCACAATTCGACTACTGAGCGTGCCAAATTCCCTGCAGCACAGATAGGCCAAGCGATGTTGCGTGATCACCTGCAGCCAATGATGGCCAAGCGGGGCGTGTCATCACGAATCATATGAGTCGGGTGTGTGTCTTGACCTCCGCCGAACCCCTGAGACTGACTCACCGAACCCCTGGGGTTCGATCGAACCCAGGTTAAGAACCACTGACATAGACGCATATCATATATTTATATATGATATTTGTCCCATTTATTTATTAAAAAGTACAAAATGCAGTTTTTGTCTTCCTCCCCTAATAAGCTAATTTCACACATTACTAACCCGTTGGTTTCTTCTCTGTTCATGTGCTGGTGTTGATCTCACAAGATCATTGGCAGAATATAAATTTGACATATAATTGGATTATGATTAGGGTATAACAATACTTCAGAGGTCACTGTCCTTTTCATATGTCCACAACATGACTAGATTATGTAGATAACATATATCCTGTATTTAAAACTACATGAAAAATAACATTTTTAATTGAATATGCCAAGGATATTTAATTTCCCAACATGCATGATTTGGGAATGATATTATTGTCGTCTCTTCCTGTAAGGTGAATGGCACTAAGAAGCTAAATGTTTCGCCCATGATATTTGTAATGAATACTCAGGGAGAAAAAGGTGTAGATTCACGCGCAGGGTGCAGCAGATGTTTATTAAGCTTTCGCAGAAGGCAGGAATCATGGTCACAGGCAGGCAATCAAAAACAAACAATACCTCACAACCATACTAACCGAAAGAACTGAACTAAATAGGGAGCTGATGAGACCAGATGAGAAACGAACACAGGTGAAATCAATGAACAAAAATGAAAGACAGGGCTACATTCCATAACACAAAGAAACAGGGCTACGTTCAAGAACACAAAGAAAAAGAACACAAGGTTGACTAAAAAAAGAAAAGCAGAACCTTACAATATTAAACACCCTGTCCTGTTCCTCTCTAAGGTAGTACAAAAGCAATATTCATTTTTTTACAGGCCATATGCAGTCCATATGCAGCAAACATATCTCTGCTAGACTATACCCCGGAGCAGCAGCATGCATTCTGGCTGCTGGTATGAATTCCCTCTTGTCACGTCTCCCTCCTGCCTGCCTTCCCATCCCCTCCTCATTGACAGTCCAGTCACATTGGAAACAATCCTCAGGCAATAATTGCAATAAACAAAAAAAAATGTTTATCTGGTAGGAACAGCAATCCCTGTGAATACGCTCGAGCATGGGGAGTGGAGGAAATATGTTACAAGAATAAAACCTTGATATTCATAGAATGAATGAAATCAATTTGAACCACATACATATCTAATTTTTTCCCTAGTCCTGTTTAGTTGCTTGATGCTAAGGTAGAAATAATGGTTTCCACAGTTTGGAGTGTGCTGTCTCCTACTAACGCTCTGTGTTTGATAATTGTAGATTAGTTGGTGCTGGTGTTATCAAGACCTGGGTAAGCTTCCACTTGATTGCGTAGAATGGAAGGGGGAAGAAGCCTTGTGCAGAAATTGCTACTTTGGTTGTCGAACCATTGTCTTTTAAGTGTAGTAGGTAAGGCCTTTGGAGCTTTACCACTAGTGTGTACAGTTGTATTCCTAAATGAACTGCATACTATGAATGTTGATACGATCCAACACGTTAGGAGCGAGCGTTTTTATGGGGAGAACTCCTGAGATGCTACGCCTCTACAAATAGCACTAATAGGTATCGTCAAATGAGAGTGTGAGCCAGAAGAGCCCTTTACGTGAGAGGTGGAATTACATTTTTGTGACATTTATTTCCCTCTCCAGTAGTGCACAGGGCCCATTTGGTGGTGCCGTGGGGCTTGTTTGGGAGACTATCGGTGCCCCATTGGGTCCATTAGAAAGACGTTCACTAAGCCTGTAGAGAAAAAGAGCTGGCTTGCCACCGCCACCGTTGTGAATTCCTCGGCGGTTAAGGGACAAGCTTCTGCGGATAGCTTAAAAGTGCACTTTATCACCCCCTGGGGAATAGTTGGAAATCAGTTAGTGGGGCACGATTGCTTGGGTTTCCTTCTCCTTTTTATTCCCTACAGTACGTGAATGGATAGAGGTGGAAGAGGATGCACATGACATTACATGACACAATAAGGACATTAGCTCAGGTGTTAGGGTTTGTAAGGCCATGAGGAACGAGTTTGGTATTAGTCATGTTGCATTTGCCGGCCATGTTTCTCTGTGTTATCCAGAGGTGGCTGTAGACAAAGAAAGGGAGGCTTAAATATGCATAAAATGGATGAAAAAAAATCTTGCCTAAATTCTTTGCATTCCTGTTGGGAGTATGAAGGCACAAGATATTAATTGCTCTGCACAATGAATACAAAAACATACAGGTCCCTCAGATTATTATAAGACTCCTTCCAAAGGGGCTGACACACTCAATGAGACCATACTACATTGCACAACACTTTCTAAAAAAAACACCCAGTTTGCATATTTACACTATGCTGCCCACGTTTAACCCTCTAATAGTTGTCTGTGAAATGCATTCACCACACCAAGCGATGAAACAACAAGACACACAGCTGTTTTGTAGAACCAGTGCCATATTGGTCACATTTGACCACATTTTCTGTCTCTCCTTCCAGGCGATCCCCTGCTCGGTGCCATCATTAGAGACCTGTCCTCTCAGCCCATGGAGGGGGTAGGCTGGGGCTGGGCTTCTGGGGCTGGGCAGACTGTGCTCCATGCCGGGATTAGACCACTGCTGTGGGAGCATCTGACTGAGAGACACTGATGAATGTCAAGAGACTGGAGACCCACTGGCAATCTGGCAGCCAGAGACACTGATGGGAGAGCACCATCGATCTGTGTCATGTCTACAGGGTTGGAGGAGCCCGAGACCTGGCCACTGACCAAGGAACACTGGGTCGAAAGTCTCCGCTCCATTAGTTTTGGTGTCTTTATATTCTCTGATTATGCCAAAAAAAAAAGACTTATCTACATCTAAAATGAATTTAACCATCTTTTGGTGGACACTACATTCACTCTAAAACTTTTCCCTGTACATTTACAGCATTGTTCTGGCACCAGAGTTGCCAGCTTAATCCTGTAATTTTGCTTTACAGCAGATATGCTGTAATATATTTTACAGTACAATTTTCCTTACTATAAATTTACGCAGGAGAGCATCCGTAACAATCCTCATCAGTTCTGATTTGTCAGCTCTTCTCACCCCTAGGACAAGCATAGACAAATAAATAATAGAATGAGAGACAGAGCGCACCAGGGCTGTTGCTCTGTGGGTAAAAATACATATCAAACAGGTATTGTGTGTGTATGTGTATGTGTGTGTGTGTGTGTGTGCACGTGTGTGTGTGTACTTACCTCACTAGAGGTCTTCATTTAAACTCAGTGAGCTCTTGGAAAAATGGGGAAATGTAGGGGTCGATCACAGCTGGCTTCAGGGATCATCATCTTGGGTTGATTCGAACCAGGAAGCTGTAAAGCAATATATCCAATATAGTTCATGAAATCCATTGAGGCATTAAACAAATACAAATAAGACTGCTAGATACATCTATTTTAACCCCTATCTAACTAATAAAACATTGCTATAGCTTACACAATACAACAGATTATTTGACCAGACTCACATTATCCTTTCTTTCTGTGCCACCAAACAAGGTTAGCTAAGAAAACATGCAGTGAAATAACAGTTGGCTAGCAATAAAGATACTTATAAACAAGGTACCTGCCCAGCAGCTGCTGTATATATTTGTCCACTTTACAGCAACTTCAAGATATTTACTAAAATAGTCTGAGTTTCATGTGTCTCACCCGACAACTTGAGGTTGGCGCCTGAAACTGATCATTTGAATTTACAGCAGGCTTAAGCTATTACTGTGTACATTGTGACATTATGACATCACCATCTAACTGAGCAGCAGAAGTTAGAGAGAGCTCCTGCTAAAATGTGATTATTTTTCTTGAATTATTTTGTTTTTAGTGAACAGTTTGGTTGTTTCAATGCACTGCTGTGCTCTCCACATCTGGAGATATCAGTAGATGTTTGTCATTTGAGAAAATTGTTTGATTTTGAGTGATTGATCAAACTGGCTCTGAAAGATAACTAATCTACTAAGTAATCTTGACCATCTGGTAAGAACAACAGAAGCAGGATTGAGAAAGGATTGAGGTACTAGGACATAAGGACAATGAGAAAAGAAAAAAGAAGATAAAACCAACAGAAAAAATTATTTGGAGGATTTCTGGAGGATTTTGCCTTCAGAACAGCCTCAATTCGTCAGGGCATGGACTCTACAAGGTGTCGAAAGCATTCCACAGGGATGCTGGCACATGTTGACGCCAATGCTTCCCACAGTTGTGTCAAGTTAGCTGGATGTCCTTTGGGTGGTGTACCATTCTTGATACACACGGGAAACTGATGCCGGCACGAAGACCGCACTCAACGAGCTGAATAAGGCCATAAGCAAACAAGAAAATGCTCATCCAGAAATGGCGCTCCTAGTGGCTGGGGACTTTAATGCAGGCAAACTTAAATCTGTTTTACCTCATTTCTACAGTACTAGCATGTCACATGTGCAACCAGAGGAAAAAAAACAATGTCCTCCTGATTCCTGCTTACAAGCAAAAACTAAAGCAGCAAGTATCAGTGACTCGCTCAATACGGAAGTGGCCAGATGCTAAGCTACAGGACTGTTTTGCTAGCACAGACTTGAATATGTTCTGGGATTCATCCAATGGCATTGAGGAGTACACCACCTCAGTCACCGGCTTCATTGATAAGTGCATTGCCGACGTTGTCCCCACAGTGACCGTATGTACATATCCCAACCAGAAGCCATGGATTACAGACAACATCTGCATTGAGCTAAAGGCTAGAGCTGCCGCTTTCAAGGAGCGGGACACTAATCCGGACAGTTATAAGAAATCCCGCTATGCCCTCAGACAAACCATCAAACAGGGAAAGCGTCAATGCAGGATTAAGATTGAATCCTACTACACCGGCTCTGATGCTCTTTGGATGTGGCAGGGCTTGAAAACTATTACAGACTACAAAGGGAAACACGGCCACAAGCCGCCCATTGAGGTGAGCCTACCAGACAAGCTAAATGCCTTTTATGCTTGCTTTGAGGCAAGCAACACTAAAGCGTGCATGAGAGCGTGCATGAGAGCACCAGGTGTTCTGGACGACTGTGTGATTATGCTCTCCATAGCCGATGTGAGCAAGACCTTTAAACACCTCAACATTCACAAAGCCACGGTGCCATAGTGCCCACAAAGCTCATCACTAAGCTAAGGACCCTGGGACTAAAAACCTCCCTCTGTAACTGGATCCTGGACTTCCTTACGAGTTTCTGCCAGGTGGTAAGGGTAGGCAACAACACATCTGCCACTCTGATCCTCAACACTGGGGCCCCTCAGGGGTGCGTGCTTGGTCCCTTCCTGCACTCCCTGTTCACCCACTACTGCGTGGCCAAACACGACTCCAACACCATCATTAAGTTTGCTGACGACACAACAGTGGTAGTCCTGATCACCGACAACGATGAGACAGCCTACATGGAGGAGGTCAGAGACTTGGCAGTGTGGTGCCAGGACAACAACTTCTCCCTCAATGTGAACAAGACAAAGCAGCTGATCATGGACTACAGGAAAAGTTGGGCCGAACAGGCTCCCATTAACATCGATGGGGATGTAGTGGAGTGGGTCGAGAGTTTCAAGTTCCTTGGTGACCACATCACCACCAAACTATCATGGTCCAAACACACCAAGAGGGCACATCAACACCTTTTCCCCCTCAGGAGACTGAAAAGATTTGGCATTAGTCCCTAGATCCTTAAAACAATTCTACAGCTGCACCATCGAGAGCATCCTGACCGGTTGCATCACCGCCTGGTATGGCAACTGCTCGGCATCTGACCATAAGGCACTACAGAGGGTAGTGCATACGACCCAGTACAGCACTGGGGCCAAGTTTCCTGCCATCCAGGACTAGGCGGTGTCAGTGGAAAAAAACCCAGCAGCGTTGCAATTCTTGACACAAATCGGTGCGCCTGGCACGTACTACCATACCCCATTCAAAGGCACTTAAATATGTAGTCTTGCCCATTCATCCTCTAAATGGCACACATACACAATCCATGTTTCAATTGTCTCAAGGCTTAAAAATCCTTCTTTAACCTCTCTAGGGGGTGTGGGACGGTAGCGTCCCACCTGGCCAACATCAATTGAAATTGTAGAGTGCCAAATTCAAAAACAGAAATTCTCATTATAAAAATTCATAAAACATACAAGTGTTATACATCGGTTTAAAGATTAACTTCTTGTTAATCCAACCACGGTGTCAGATTTCAAAAAGGCTTTACGGCGAAAGCATACCATGCAATTGTCTGAGAACAGCGCCCGGCAGACAAATCATTACAAACAGTTACCAGCCAAGAGGAGTTAGAGGAGTTACACAAGTCAGAAATAGCGATAAAATTAATCACTTACCTTTGATGATCTTCATATGGTTGCACTCACACGACTCCCATTTACTCAATAAATGTTCATTTTTTTCGATAAAGTCCCTCTTTATATCCAAAAACCTCCGTTTTGTTGGCGCATTTTGTTCAGTAATCCACAGGCTCAAAGGCAGTAACAACAGGCAGACGTAAAATCCAAAAAGTATCAGTAAAGTTCATAGAAACATGTCAAACGATGTTTATAATCAATCCTCAGGTTGTTTTTAGTCATAATAATCAATAATATTTCAACCGGAGAAAAGCTTCGTCAATATAAAAGGAAAACAGGAAAGGCACACTCTCGGTCGCACGCATGAAAAACCTCTGGGACACTGCAGTGTCCACTCATTCAGAGTGGTCTTACTCCATTATTTTTCAGAATACAAGCCTGAAACAATTTCTAAAGACTGTTGACATCTAGTGGAAGACATAGGAAGTGCAATTTCAGTCCTAAGTCAATGGAATCTGTATAGGCAGTCACTGGAAAACTACAAACATAAAAAAAATCCCACTTCCTGGATGGATTTTTCTCAAGTTTTTGCCTGCCGTATCAGTTCGGTTATACTCACAGACATTATTTTTAACAGTTTTGGAAACGTTAGAGTGTTTTCTATCCAAATCTACCAATTATATGCATATCCTAGCTTCTGGGCCTGAGTACATGCAGTTTACTTTGGGCACGCTTTTCATCCGGATGTCAAAATACTGTCCCCTACCCTAGTGAAGTTAACCTGTCTCTTCCCCTTCATCTACACTGATTGAAGTGGATTTAACAGTTGACATCAATAAGGGATCATAGCTTTTACCTGAATTCACCTGGTCAAGCTATGTCATCGAAAGAGCTTAGTCAGTGTTTGAATACTCAGTGTATTTTCATTATAAAAGTTGCGTGCAAGCGAAGCACTATGACATTCACCCCCAGCTGATGTATGACCTAGTACACTTGAACAAACAGAGTGTAAAGGTCTTTGCTAGGAAAATTGCTCTGGGACAAAGCAAAAATCTAAATAAGAGGAACTCTGCCACCCATTCTGCAAGATCATGACCACCAGCCCCCACCCAGAGAGACCAGTACCACCCTACACCAACGAGCCATATCCAGAGAGGCCAGCTCTACCCTGCACCACCAGGCCCCATCCAGAGAGGCCAGCTCTACCTTACATCATCGAGCCCCATCTAGAGAGGTCAGCTCCCACCTACACCATCAGGTCCCTTCCAGAAAGGACAGCTCCACCCTACACCACCAGGCCTCATCCAAGAAAGGCCAGCTCCACCCTACACCATCGTTCCCCTTCCAGAGAGGCCAACTCCACCCTGCACCATTGGGTCCCATCCAGAGTGGCCTACACCACCCTAAACAATTGGGCCCCTTCCAAAGTGGACAGCATCCCACCACCCCACTACTCCCCATGCTAACAGGACAACACCCCAATCAGAAAAGACCAACAGTCGAGCAAGACAGCTATGCAGAAGCGGCATGAAGAATAGAACACCCTGCTGCAGCCGAGCTAAACCAGATAAGGTCAGATAAGGTCAGATAAGGTCAACATCTGCTGAACATTATATGCAATTTCTTTTTTTATTAATTCCTTATTTGTTACATGTAGCTATGAGTCCAGGACCGAAATTCCTACACATATTCTAAACAGATGTTGAACTGAAAAACAACTATTTCCATTGATCGTTAATTCCCTATTGACCTCTAGTCCTCTGCGTTGTGTATTATCTTAAAATATTCTTACACTACCCCCTAGACCATTTTAAAAAGAAATGTACTTAAAATGCAGTTTTAGAAAACAATAGAAAACATGAAAAAATAGACAGTATAAAAAACAGCAGCAAGTATAAAATCATCTACATTAAACATCTTGCATTTCTATAAAACACAAAGGGCATATTTTACTTGCTGTTGCAATAATAAATAGATGTCAAACAAAGTTATATAAAATAAGTATTAACAGGTGTAATGATGATGTCCCTGACGATTCCTACCACATCCTGTATTAGGAGGAAACTCACAAAAAACATTATTGTCTGTAAGACAATAATATTCAATTGTCCAATTAGCAGGTAATCATTCACCAAGTCCTTTAAAAGTGACCAGCTCTTCCACACAGGTATCAGTCCCACAGAAAACTATTAGAAATTAGTGTCTGACAGTCTGCCGGTAGTGAGGAATTCTTCTTCCGTTCCACTGGTTGATAAGGACTTCTCTAATGAACACTTCACCGGTGATCTTGTATCATTTCAGGTACAGGCCTTGGTTTAAGGGATATTGCTATAGCTTCAGATGGTAGATTCTCATAACCTGTAACAAAGGAAAGAAAAAAGTGAAGGTAACGTGTCCTGTTTTCAAGAGACATTGATATTTCACATAGATTTCCCTAAGTAAGCATGTCCCGATTTTCAGGAAAAAGTTGGACATTTCTCCTAGATATTCCTAATACACTGCTCAAAAAAATAAAGGGAACACTTAAACAACACAATGTAACTCTAAGTCAATCACACTTCTGTGAAATCAAACTGTCCACTTAGGAAGCAACACTGATTGACAATAAATTGCACATGCTGTTGTGCAAATGGAATATACAACAGGTGGAAATTATAGGCAATTAGCAAGACACCCCCAATAAAGGAGTGGTTCTGCAGGTGGTGACCACAGACCACTTCTCAGTTCCTATGCTTCCTGGCTGATGTTTTGGTCACTTTTGAATGCTGGCGGTGCTTTCACTCTAGTGGTATCATAAGACGGAGTCTACAACCCACACAAGTGGCTCAGGTAGTGCAGCTCATCCAGGATGGCACATCAATGCGAGCTGTGGCAAGAAGGTTTGCTGTGTCTGTCAGCGTAGTGTCCAGAGCATGGAGGCGCTACCAGGAGACAGGCCAGTACATCAGGAGACGTGGAGGAAGCCGTAGGAGGGCAACAACCCAGCAGCAGGACCGCTACCTCCGCCTTTGTGCAAGGAGGAGCAGGAGAAGCACTGCCAGAGCCCTGCAAAATGACCTCCAGCAGGCCACATATATGCATGTGTCTGCTCAAACGGTCAGAAACAGACTCCATGAGGGTGGTATGAGGGCCCGACGTCCACAGGTGGGGGTTGTGCTTACAGCCCAACACCGTGCAGGACGTTTGGCATTTGCCAGAGAACACCAAGATTGGCAAATTCGCCACTGGCGCCCTGTGCTCTTCACAGATGAAAGCAGGTTCACACTGAGCACATGTGACAGACGTGACAGAGTCTGGAGACGCCGTGGAGAATGTTCTGCTGCCTGCAACATCCTCCAGCATGACCGGTTTGGCGGTGGGTCAGTCATGGTGTGGGGTGGCATTTCTTTGGGGGGCCGCACAGCCCTCCATGTGCTCGCCAGAGGTAGCCTGACTGCCATTAGGTACCGAGATGAGATCCTCAGACCCCTTGTGAGACCATATGCTGGTGCGGTTGGCCCTGGGTTCCTCCTAATGCAAGACAATGCTAGACCTCATGTGGCTGGAGTGTGTCAGCAGTTCCTGCAAGAGGAAGGCATTGATGCTATGGACTGGCCCGCCCGTTCCCCAGACCTGAATCCAATTGAGCACATCTGGGACATCATGTCTCGCTCCATCCACCAACGCCACGTTGCACCACAGACTGTCCAGGAGTTGGCGGATGCTTTAGTCCAGGTCTGGGAGGAGATCCCTCAGGAGACCATCCGACACCTCATCAGGAGCATGCCCAGGCGTTTAGGGACGTCATACAGGCACGTGGAGGCCACACACACTACTGAGCCTCATTTTGACTTGTTTTAAGGACATTACATCAAAGTTGGATCAGCCTGTAGTGTGGTTTTCCACTTTAATTTTGAGTGTGACTCCAAATCCAGACCTCCATGGGTTGATAAATTGGATTTCCATTGATTCTTTTTGTGTGATTTTGTTGTCAGCACATTCAACTATGTAAAGAAAAAAGTATTTAATAAGATTATTTCATTCATTCAGATCTAGGATGTGTTATTTTAGTGTTCCCTTTATTTTTTGAGCAGTGTATGATTACTGCCGTGTACAACATACAATCTTATCAGGTTCTGATCATCTTACTATGCTTCTTCACCCGAAATTGGCCCCCGGAGGCTAATCAATCAGTTCTTTATTCTCCTGGCTTCGCTTTGTTATCAAAATGGACAACCTTGCAATGAGTGACATGTATCCATCGTGATTTTGATAAAGACCTTCGCATTTTGGCCCTAATGTCTCTGTTACATATTTTTTTTTACCATCACCCATGATTTCTTGAATCAGAATTTTAGCTGTTGTTGTGCAGTTCCTTTCTTAGTAGGGTAGGCTTCAACCCATTGTGAGAAACGATCAACAACAACCAGCACATCTTCCTGTCCTTTACATTTGGGCAGCGTGATGTAGTCAAGCTGTAGATGTCTGAAGGGCCACTGTGGGGCTGGTGCTCGTCGTGTCTGTACTTTCACTCGGCCCTTGGTGTTGTTTTCCATACAAATGTTGCAATTCGCCACAACAGCCTCAGCCTCTTTTCGTACACCAGGATTCCACCATTTGTCCACAAAATGATAAACTATCTTGACCACACCAATATGTCCCAAAGAGTGGATCTGTGTCACCAAGTAGGGTAAAATTGCATTTGGCGCTACACATCTCAGGTTGTATTTCCAAACACCTTCTTGATTGAGTTCGCATCCTGCAGCCATCCATTCCCACACTTCATCTTTTGGTACACTGCTTTGCATGTCTCTAATGTGTTGCAATGTATCCAATGTGTATCTCCTAATCAATTTAGGTGACAGAGGTGTTCTCTTGGCAGCTGCCTTGGCAGCTATGTCAGCCAGGTCATTACCTATTAAGATTTTTCCGTGTGCTTTCATTTTAAAAATTGCAACCTGTCCAGGTAACTGGAGAGCATTCAGTAGAGCCATCACCTCTGGTCCATTCTTCACAGGAGCTCCCAGTGTTGTCATGAATCCTCTGTTTTCCATATTTTTCCAAATTCATGGGTAACACCAAAAGCATACCTTGAGTCTGTGTAGATATTAGCTGTTTTTCCTTCAGCCTGTTTGCATGCTCCTGTCAATGCCACCAATTCCGCCACCTGTGCTGATGTTCCTGCAGGTAAAGTGCCTGTCACTATCACATTGTCCATTTTAGTAATTGCCCAGCTTGCCTTCCTCACGTCCCCCTCCACAACGCTTGAACCATCTGTGTATAAGATAAACTCAGGGTTTTCCAACTGATGACTCTTAATAAACCCATCAGAGAGCTGATCCAAAACTAACTCACAACAGTCGTGTTTAAGTAATGTGGTATCTGGAGGAAGCATCAGAGTAGCTGGGTTACATGTTGTGCCACGTTGTATGATGATGTTAGGAGCCTCCAACACAGTTGACCATTTGTTCCAACGAGCAGCTGTGACCTGTGCAGCTCGATTCACTGTCAAAAGAGTATGACGAGCATGTGGACACCTGATGGTAAGATGTTGGTCGAGAACAATGCCCCAATCGAGACAGCGATGTAAGTAGCCTGCATAGCTCTCAGACAGGGACCTCATCCCAATGCCACATCATCCAGTGTCTTTGAATAGTAGCCTACAGGTTTCTGACAATCACCATGGTCTTGTGTCAGCACTGAGGTAATGTAGCCATCTTTTTCAGCCACAAAGAGGGTGAACGGTTTGCCTGAGTCCGGAATGCACAAAGCCGGCACTGATGACAGAGCTAGTTAAAGCTTGCCAAAAGCCTCTTTCTGTTCTTCCGTGAAGGCTACAGTCTTTTGAATGAGGGTCTCCCTTGAGGAGGTCATCTAAGGGGTTGTGCAATTTCGGCGAAGGAGCCCACCCAGCATCTATTGTAGTTGCACAAGCCCATGAAGAAACAAAGTTATTTAATAGTAGTGGGCTCCTTGGCAGCTTGAATGGAAGCCTTACAACTTTGTATCATCTCTCTCTTTCCCTGTGAAACCAGTTGACCAAGGTATATAACCTGTGATTGCATGAGTTGGGCCTTCTTAGGGATAGCTTTATGGCCTTTGGCATGCAAGTGGTCTAACAGGCATCTTCTGATGCCAACAATATATCATCGACATATTGTATGACAACGGATGCCATCTGAGAGAGAGATCTTGGAGATGTCCCCGCATTGCCTGATGCGGGGACATGTGACCATCCACAGAAAAAGCAAGCCATGGACAGACCTCTGGATGTCAGGGTACCAACCAGAACCCATTAGCCATATCAATGACGGAGAACACGGAGTGAGCAGGTGACGATGAGGAGAAAATGGTGTCAGCCACCGGTGAATTGAGCTTGGAGATGGCTTCATTTGCATTCCTGTAGTCCACTGTCACTCGCCAGTCACCACTTGATTTTTTCACTGATCATACTGGGCTATTAGAGACAAAATGTGTCTTTTCAACTATACCCATGTCCCATAGATCTTTAATCACTACTTTAGTAGCGTCCATAGCTTCCTTGCTAATGGGATATTGTTTTGTGCAAGGTGGGGCAACACCTGTCAAGCACACTGGTTCCATATCCAAAGTTCCACACTCACATTTCTTCGTAGTCCAAATAGGACGGTTCTGAACTGTAGATCCCTGCAGTTGTCTAATTTTCCACGCCACCTTCCCTTTAGAGATGTTCAATGTAGAGTCAGGTTGCATAATAACATCAAGGCCTAAAATAGGTTATTCAAAGGAGCCTATCCCCACCCCTGCATTAATCTTCATTGGACCAATAGAAATTGATAATGGTTTGGTCTGTTTCATATCTGCCCCCCCCCCCCCCCCCCCACTCCTGTTGCTCTCATCCTCTTGCCCGTGTACTGAGGTCATATATGTTTTGCATAAGATATGGGTAATACAATGACTTCAGCACCCGTATCTACAAAAAAATCTACTGCAAAGTTGTTAACCATCATGTTCATATATATTCCATCCGATTGACTATGTACACCAGCTGAGATGGGACATAAGAGGGGCTCTGTTAGTTTACCTCCACAGCATCCAGCAAACTCTGCTGCTGAGGTGGAGAGAGCTTCTTAAATTTCTGCATCAGCATCGCATCGCTGGGGCTGTTGTCCTGGTTCCATTTTCCCTTAGACGGACCCTGCTTCTCCTGGCCATTCCTCACAAGGACACATTTTATTTTCTGATGGTCTCGTTGCCAGTGACCAGAAATCCCGCAATAATGACATACACCAACCAGGTTTCTCTTCTGCTGAACAAATAATGTTGTTGGTTTCACTCGGAACCTGCACAACTCTGATGACAGCCGGTGTATTGTGTTGATTGATGTCTCTGTCCAGTATTGACAGCCTGTCAATTATGTCGCCGTAGTTTTGTCTCTCCCAGTCAGTAGTTGTGGAAACAAAAGGTTTTCGCAAATCATCATGTTTGGATTGCATCAACTGATGGGTGATTGCCCCTTTTGAGTGCATCTTCATCTTCCATGTCTGGTAACCCATTGTGTCTAACCACCTGTGCTCTGAACCTTTCTTCCAGTTCAACAAACGGTTCTTTCGGTTTTTAGACACATTTGGTTATCTCTCCCCAATTGGTGGTTGCATTGGTCAGACCCTTAAGGAAAACATGTATGGCTTTCCATCCATCAGCCACATCTTGCTCTTCACCATCCACAGCTCTATAATCCTTTTCTTCAAGTACGCCATGTTCACGGTTGTTCAAAACAAAGGCTAATAACTGTAACCCATCACAAGGATGTAGATTGTAAAGTTTATTATAACACTTCAAATGGTCCCACGTCTTCATACCCACTTCTCGTGGATGCTTCAAAGTCTTTGACCATTCATCCAACTGTTTTGGAGATGCTGATTTATGTGTGATTACTGTCACTGGGGGTTTGCCTTTACTACCTTTTACAGCCTGTGTTCTGGTTGGCCTAAGAGATCATTTGTCAACACTGTCAGAATCTGTTGACTCAAAGCCAGGTAGTGCTGACCAGATGCTTGAAACCTGATCTGCCTTGCGCAACTCAGCCTGAGGGTAGATTGAGGGAAAAAAGGGTTCACATGTGGGGGCCAAGTCTGCTTTTACCACCCTTACCTATAATTGTTGAATTTCTTCTTTTAAGGTTTTTATCTGTTCACCAAGAGCCCTCAAACTCTCTTTATCGCTCTTTTTTTATCTCTTGCCTACACTCCTCTACTTTGAAATGGTTCTTTATATCACTAGACAGTGAATTGAAAATATTTGTTATGTTCACATCCGGAGGAGCTGTTCCGCCATTCTCCAGAGTTTTTTCTCACTTAAAAATGGCATTACATTAACTTCAAAAGTTGTATAATATATATCTATATGTTTATATATTTATTTAACCCCAAAAGATATATCAATATATGTATAACTCCTTTTAAGGACTCTAACCTCTGATATTCTAGAACACAAATTGTTTCTGTAGGGCCTGGTTAACCATAAAACTTGTGTTCACTTCAAAAGCTTGTTCAATGCTCACAAGGCTTACATTACCCACATGTGTTGCTACTTAACTAGCAACTCACTTCTATGCAACAAGAAGGTTTCACAGCCTTAATCAATTATGGCATATTTAACTGATAGGGCTTTAACAAAAGGACTCAAACCTTCAATAGAGCAATGGACGAACCTTTAACAAAAGGACTCAAACCTTTAATAGAGGACTCAAACCCCTATACATCACATATGTATCACTCATTGCATGCTCTAATTTTAACCTGATTTGTTTCTATTAAATTATATTGGTTTAGACTCACCCAGCAATATGTTAGCAGTCAATCGGGAGAGTGGTGGGTTGCACTCTCTCTCTTTTCCCTGGATCAACACACAGTTGATCCATTTTCCCTTGTTGCTGTTCAAGACCAATTGATCCGTGTCACGGCACCAAGTGTTAGCAGTTGATGTTACTCTTCAATAACGGAGACCCCAGAGCAAATCAGGGGGAGAAAATAGGTTTATTCAAAGAGAACGAATCATGCTTGGAAGTAGATGGTCGATGTTCATTCTCCCCTGTCCTCAGTGATTTTCTCCCCAGAACAAAGTGACAGGATGAAATGTATAACCCCCAACCCTAGCCTGTGGTTGACCAATTAGAATTCCTTGCTGTAACATTGGGCCAATGGCCAAATAACAAGTATGCCATTTCAGGCTCAGTGTATAGATGATTTGGACCAATCAGAACTTGATACGTAGCTATGTAAATCATATGTAAATCAATTCATTTTACAAAGTAATTAAGTACACTTGTATTTAGAATTCCAGTCAGACATGTCTTCATTGCCTATTATTTTCACTCAACTCTAGTTTTTTTTCTCCATATTGCTATTTATCTTATGGAGTCAGATTACACATTTAATGGGCTAATTGCATAGTCTTATTACGAGTCGCATGTGAGGTGTATATATAATATACCGTATGCTATTAACTAAAATATTACAACACTACAGCTGTAGTGACCATAACATTGTGACAATAACAAGGACAGCCAAAGTATTAAAGGCAGGGCCTCAAGCTTTTTATAAGAGACTATACAAAATGTTTCCTCAGGACTATTTTGTTGAAGATATAATATATGTATGTTGGTCTGTGTATAAGTAGGAAAATCCAGATGCTGCACTTAGAGTATTTGTTAAATGAATCTTGCCAATTGTTGACAACCATGCACCTGTTATTAAGAAACTAACAGTGAGAACGGTTAGCGCCCCCTGGGTGGATCATGAATTGAAAAATGTTATGGTTCAAAGAAATGAAAAGGTGGAAAACAAATCAGTTGACATACTGTCAATTGAGACATTTTGTGACTAAACTTCAAAAAAGCTGAAATTATATTACCAAAATAAGATAAATAACATAAAATACATTGGGGAAAGTCTTTGGAGCACCTTAAATTATATTTTGGGCAGGAAACCCAATTCATCTGCATCATTCATTGCAGTTGATGGGAAATTTATAACAAAACCTTTTGATATAGCCAAACATTCCAATGAGTATTTCACTGGTAAAGTGGACAAACTGAGATGTGGAATGACAACATTGAACAGTGAACCATCATACGTGTGTATTGAAAATGTAATAATGAAAGAGAATTATTGCCCGTTTGAATTTGGTCAAGTTTGTGTTGAAGAGGTGGAAAGACGGTTGTTATCCCTCAATAACGACAAGCCATCAGGTATAAACAACCTAGATGGGAAACTATTGAGAATGGTAGCAGACTGTATTGCCACTCCTATTTCCATGGCTTTAACCAAAGCCTAAAGGATTGTGTGTGTAGACAGGCATGGAAGGAAGCTAAAGTAATTCCACTAACGAAATATAGTAAAGCGCCCTTTATGTGCTCTGACAATCGCTCAGTCTGTGCCCTCTGTTCTTAGTAAACTGATAAAGAGAATTGTCTTTGAACAAATACAATGCAACTTTTTAAAGAACAAGTTAACTACACTTTCAGCATGCATATAAGGAAGGGCACTCAACTTGTAGTTGTCGATCAGAATAGCTTCATCCACATGTTCTAACTGTGATATGTGATATGACAATGAAAGATTGTATATTATGAAGTGAATCCATTTAATGTAAAATTAGAAACATGATAATTCCTTAGAAAATACAGCATTCTACTTTGATTGGCTTTGTTATGCATATTATTAATTTTGTAACTCAAAAGTGCATTGCCTTTATCTCACATTGTTTATGCTATTCTTTGCATTTCATGCTATTCCTTTTACTTGGAAATGTATGGCAATTAGCCAAATATTAAGCTGCTGCGGATTTGTGCAATATTTGTAAACATTTCATATTTAAGATTTGAGTAGACAGGATTATTACACAGAGCCAAATGGTCACCATAGCGGCACCCACCAGTAGCACGCGCTCCTGCAGGTATATCTCACTGGTCACCCCCAAAGCCAATCCCTCTTTTGGTCGTCTTTCCTTCCAGTTCTCTGCAGCCAATGACTGGAACGAACTGCAAAAGTCTCTGAAGCTGGAGACTCATATCTCCCTCCCTAGCTTTAAGCACCAGCTGTCAGAGCAGCTCACAGATCACTGCACCTGTACATAGCCCATATGTAAACAGCCCATCTATCTAGCTACCTCATCCCCATATTGTATTTATTTATTTATCTTGCTCCTTTGCACCCCAGTATCTCTACTTGCGCATTCATCTTCTGCACATCTACCATTCCAGTGTTTAATTGCTATATTGTAATTACTTCGCCACCATGGCCTATTTATTGCCTTAACTTACCTCATTTGCACTCACTGTATATAGACTTTTTGTTTTCTTTTGTTCTACTGTATTATTGACTGTATGTTTTGTTTATTCCTTGTGTAACTCTGTGTTGTTGTATGTGTTGAATTGCTATGATTTATCTTGGCCAGGTCACAGTTGCAAATGAGAACTTGTTCTCAACTAGCCTACCTGGTTAAATAAAGGTGAAATGAAAATAAATAAAAATATGTTCCGTATATGAGTAGGTTGTTTGAATAGAAAAATAGTGGACTTGATGAATAACATATTCTGTCTTGTTAAACTGACTGGCATAATGCAAATATACATATGTTGAACATGCAGTGGTTTCTCAATTAAAAGTTTTGAGATTATGCCGCTGGATTTAGAGGTAATTTGTTGTTTAGTACGTTACCCTGCGTGACTGCTTCATTGCTCCAGACCACCACAAGGGGGAGATAGAGCACAGATTAGGCTCGTGGATCCCAAGGCACGAATCTGTCTCTAAGTGACAATGAATGGGCAACATAAACCAAATAGAAACTGATAATTGTGCACAACTTCAAAATTGAATTTCAATGAACTGAATGATGAGGATGAAGAAGGTTATTGTAAGAGAAGCTAAAATGTTCAATCATATTCCAGTTAGTGCTTTGTGTATATTATTGGTTATCCTGACCTGGATGCCATGTACAGCATTATAGTCTCTCTAAAAGGAAAAATATTACCACCGTCTCTTGCGCATGTCATTTTCCTTTCATAATGCATCCTTATTTACAAGGCGATTACTATTGTTATTAGATTTTCTCACAGATCAAATTTGCTCTAATGAACAATGCCCCTTAGATATTTATTTAGAATCCTCCAATCCTCTAAATTTAATTATTGGCGGAGAGCCATATAGATTGCAAAATAGTTGGGAATCGGCACATGGTTATTGAATTGACACGCAATTTTCCATTCCTCCTGAAAGCCCTAACAGTCAAATGCATTCTCTCCGTCGCCCACACACACTTTAAACATTTGGATAATAAATCATTTAAAGGCTGACATTTAGAATCCTCAAATCCTCTACATTTCTTTATTAGTGGAGAGGCAGAGAGTCAGGTGGAGAGCGACCTGTTTAATTATATGAGCAAAATATATAACATTTTATTTGGAATGGCATTGAGATTTATCACTTTGCTAAATAGTTGGTAAGAGATTTTTAACTCCAAATCTCATGCAACCGCAAAATGTCGGATAAAGCATATAAAGCATGTACTGTACCGGATTTCTTGATAAAAATACTCTTTCGAAATTAATGAAAGAGGCAAGTGGAAGGAGGGAAAATGTTTTCAAACACTTGTTTTTCACAAGGGCTATTAGCAGGACAATAGACACGATGTTGTCCCAAAATCAACTCTCTGATAAAGGGTCCATCATATCTCTTGAAGATGTCATTGAATGTCTCTGTTTAAGCAGTATTTTAGTATTTTGATACTTTGTGCAAGGCAATTGATCAGCATTAAAAACTATGTGGATGGGGCCTCCCAAGTGGCGCAGCAGTCTAAGACACTGCATCGCAGTGCAAACTGTATTGTTACAGATGTTGGTTTGATACCCATGCCGGCTGAGACCCATGAGGCTGTGCACAATTGGCCCTGTGTCATCCGGGTTTGGCCAGCTGGGATGTCCTTGTCTAAAAAATAGGCACAGTGGGCTTTTGGTTTATCTCCCTTTAAAAACAGAAAAAAAAATGATTCTAAATAACAAACTGGCTTTATTTACAAATTAGTAAGAATGTCTCAGCCCATGTTCAAGAATGGCCTTTTCCCCTTTATTTGGACTTTCAATTGCTCCCTTTCAGATATTTGAAAAGAATATCATCTCCAAAATATCATTATTTTTATACAAGCCATAGAAAGTTGATTGCAATTTCAGTTTAATCCACCAGAAAAAAGACAGAACAAATAATACAATAAATATTGTGGTAAACTCAAATATACAAATTTTTTAAATAAAAAAATTAATTATAACCTTTAATTAACAAGTGGAAGGGGGAAAAGTATTATTATTATTATCATTATTAAATCTGCATTATAGGCTATGTGGCTTGACGGCCTTAATATAAGTAGATTTGTTTTATTAGGCCTACTTACAATTGCAACTGGTCAAAAATGTAGCATCCTACATAAAACAATAATTTAAATTAAAAAAGGCTGTCAGCTCTTGTAACGACAGAACAAACAGAACATACTGTCAGCTTGAGATGTAAATATCTCTGGATAAGCTCTCACAATAATATTAGTATTTACTAAACACAGTCATATAGGCCACTAAGTTACTTATTCAATGAGAAAAGTTGCATTTCCCCTCGGACACAATCTTGTGGATGTCGGGTTTGACACTTAAGTAACGTGCCAGAATATGGACCACATAACATAAAGAAAACTATTGCGATACCAATATATTACATCACGTAACTGAGAAACAACACGGAAAACCAAGAATCATCTGTGTCCTAATCTTGGGGTCTTGGGGTGCGTGGAACGCATTGAGAAATAAGCAGTTATTCCCTCATTGGACTATCATTTTATGTTGCTAATGTGTTAGTTCCCCACTGTTCACATAAAATGGCAATTTAGGAAATTGTTCATGTGTTTTATTTTTATGATCATCACTTTCATGAGCCGGTTCATTTGCATTGCCATTGATTTTCTTTTTGACTTAAATGTGTTTTCAACCCAACTGAGATAAAATAAGCTTGTCTCGACTCAATCTGATTGTCATCAGATGGGCATACAAACATATAAAATGTTTTTAAATATCTCACCCCAATTTATTTTTCTATATTTCTTTCCTTCATGCATTTATGGCAATGTTCTAGGGCTCACACCCCTGCCTTGATTTCAGACAAAACACCATTTACTTTTGAAATCATTGTACCGCTCAAAGGTCATGCACAGTTGTATCACCCTTTACATATTTATTACTGTATCTCCACTTATGCACTAATCAGTAATCAGTTGATTATCATTAATTATCAAAGGGTCACAATGGGATTGTGTTGTATAATAGTAATCTTTGTAATAATAGTCTTGTTTCATAGTTAATACCTGAGTATTCACACCCGATAGCTCTCCCTTAAACAGCACAGTGACAAACAAGATACTAATAGGACATCCAAGACATGCTCTGAACCCCATTGCCCTGAAGCCAGCTAAAAGTCGTAGCAAAGCACTTTTCTTTCTTTCTAAGAGTAATCACATACAAGGATTAAAGGACAAATTCCAGGAAAAGCATTAACAATTAGAAGTCCAGCGGCCATCAAGGTATGTAATTATAGGCAATGTGTTTGATTACGAAAAGAGGTCCAATAAATTACATTAACATACTTTTTAAATCACAGAGGATAGTCTGCAAGAACCCTTAAAGAGGTGGAAGACAGAATGCACTTATCGATTTCACATCCCCAGATGGAAATTTATTTGGTGGTTACTGAGGAATAAGGGCCAGAGCAGTGCTCAATTTCTCCACACAAACAAGCCTAACTTTGCATTGCAAATTACGGCTAAAAGGAGGGAACCTCTAGCAGACTCTAAAGGACACTATTTTGACAGACAAACAGTGTCGTTATATGTGTCATAACATTCATAAATGTAGCATTTTTAGGGAAATCTCATACTGAATCTTAAATTGAAAGTAAACACTTCCTAAAAAGAAATAAAACTTGAATCATTCACTTTCTCTTTATTAACATGGAGAATGTGATTGTCTCCTTCCTGTCTCTCCTTTAGTCTTCCTGTCGATAATCTACTCAAGCAATCCAGGTGTGCCTCTTTAATGAGCCATTAAGTTTGCTAAAGCATGAAACACTTACAAACTGCTGAGAAAGTCTGCACCAATTGATGGGACATGCCACGGGAGTCCACCTCGGACTGATTTTGAAGGGTGATTAAGGAAAGTTGCATTCAAGTCAAGGCTCTCTTGTTGGTGTTCTGGACAGATCCCTCAGCTCCTTGATGTCAAGGAGGGAAGTGTGTGTGGTGTGTGGTGCACGTGTGTTTGTCAGTTGTAGAGAGAGGAATGCCTGGCAGAGCCTGAAAAGCAGCTGCTGGCTCTAATCGACTTTTCGGATGGGGGAACATTCTCCCGTCCGCAGACACACCTCCAAATCCGCTCAGAAGCTTCCTGGCAGAGTTAGGAAGCACCATCTCCATGGTCAGATGGCACCTTTCAACCCTGTCCGCTGATGGGCTGGCTCAGAGAAGGGGCTCAGGGTCCGGGGGAAGGGGGCTGGCAGCGCCAGCGCCACTGTCTTTTTACGGTGGAGGAACCTAATTGCACGCGGCATCTCCAAAACCCACAGAACTGGCGGCTGTCCACACCTTTCCCTTGAGCAGGCTTACTGTACAGGAGTGCTCCACTTGTATGCAAATTACACTCCGGAGTCTGGAGACACAAACCAACGGCTTTCTCCATCTCGCCGCTCAACGATTTCTAAAACTTCACTGAAGTAGATTTTTGTCAAAGGCAACTTTTTGTGCTCTTGGCCAGCTTTAGATTTCATTAGCAAAACCCCTGGGAGGAACCTAAGATCAGCAATATGGCTTTTACAGACTTGATAAAAGTAAATAAATGATATGACAGTGATATTGCAATTATAAAGTAATGCATTGCTACAACTCTTATGTATCGCTTTGTGTCTCACAACAGAGTGGTTTAATTGTGCTCAAAGGGTGATGGGTCTTTCAATGACTATAAATTAAACTGTATAAATTAAACCTTTCCTCAAACATTATATATTGTGTCATGGAAATGTCATTTTCCCAATACTTTCTTTGGCAAGCAGGAGAACAATAATATGCCACGCTACAAATACACAACAAAGGCACAAATCCTTTGCTTTCTTTATGTGAAGAAGTAAAAGGGAAACAAGCATTCACCTATCAACCACTTCACTAGATACTTTTTAACAGCGTTCTGGAGGACTTGGTATGGCGTGAAGTATTGCAACTGAAAGTTGCCTTTGACAGGAAAATAAAGCCATTTTCATTGCCCTTGTCATTTCTTTTTGTGTGTGTGACAGCCAAGCATTTTTATTCTTCACCCTCATCACCCCTCGTTGTCCATCTTCTAGCCGTCTGGCGGCGGCCACTGACTCTACAGTACAGTAGCTGTAACTACTTGAAATAGCAGTTTAAGTGGAGTGTCAGAGCCCAATGCAAAATGCTGTCCATTCTTGAAGCGGGGGAAAGCACACCACATGACATCATTAAGTGGATGAGACCCTCAAGGTGATGTAGGCAGTCTTGGTGAAACTCCTCTCGACAATCAATCCTGCTTATGGCACCACTTACCTCCCAATGGCCCCCTAATCTATGTTTAATATTTGACAGATAAGTGCACTCACAGTGTCTTTAAAGCTAGGCCATTTTCTTCATGTTGTTTGCCCAAAATATAGCCCAGGGTACTGAAACATCTTGCTTTCTTATTTGTTTTCCCCCAAGACTAGAAAGCAACATCGGTTTGGGTTTGAGTTTATTTGTATTTTTACAGGGACAGCGCACATTAATCAACTTTTTAGTAAAAGTGCCAGTATTAGCCAACTGGCTAATTTTCAACCGCAGTCCCTGGGTTGTGTGGATAGTCTGAAGTACAATATTGACAAGAAGTCATTGACAAAAAGATGACATTTCAATGTCACCACAGCAAAGTCAGGGTGGAAGTCAAGCTTTTAATAGCTTAATGAGGTTAGCTACCAGTGAAATAACCTAATTTGAGAGGTTTTTAAATGCATTACCTTGAAGCTAGCTTTCAAATGAATGAATTGGAGGGATTGGAGAACTCATCTTTGTATGAGCATGTGCACTCTAGTCTACTGTTTCTCAATGGACCCAGAAGCAAAATGGGAATGTCTTCTCACTGAAACGTCATTACAGATCAGTTCAACTGAAAAGCAGAGAGTGGATCTTGATACTACCCCAGTGAAGCTATACTTTCTTTGTTTTAAGTTGCAAATAAATGGGGGAACAAAATATACCACATTGAGGAAAGAGTTCAAGTCAAAATAAATGTCCTCAAAGTTCCAAATACATGTGCCAGCGTAATACACATTAATAGTGATAGTCCAGCTATGTTCTACACGGCAATACATTCCCATCTCACTGCTCTCTACAATCAAGTCTGCCCATGTTTTTACCTTTCTCCCTTTAATTAGTGCCCCCCGACTGAGTGCAGGTGGCACCATTATTAGCAAACTCAAACGACCCCCTAATGATTGATGAGAGGCACATCCCAATCAATGCGGGCTGCATGATGTGTTTACCGTGCAGATTATGGCATCACTTCATCTCACCGAGTGGCTCCCCCTCTAGTTTTGAAACAATCGGCACCTTGCTGCAAAGCCAGTTGTCTTGGTATGACTCTTGGTACTGATCGTGATCTGCTAACTCATACATTTCTTTGAGAAATTCATCTGTCATACTAACAAATTCCAAAATGTAAAAGGGTGAACATTTTAGTGACTAAAGTTACTGCAAATAGTAATGATGTGAAATGTTACACTGTTTTCTGGAACACTTATCAGGGGTATATTACCTGACTGGGTAATGCTGTCATCATGTGTTTGGGATTTACATTTACATTTAAGTCATTTAGCAGACGCTCTTATCCAGAGCGACTTACAAATTGGATTTAATTGAGGTATTTCCTGAATAGTTCACGGTGCAGTTACTACCATTTTAATGCCAATGTTTTAGATTTGTGCATGTTTGTCCTGGATGAATGTCTTGTTGCGAAGGGTTTCTGTCTGTCTGGTGGATGCCCAAACCATGTCCAAATGTTGCAGTAATTGGAAACCCATCCAAATATCTGCAGCAACTAACAAATCTCAAAAAAGTAAAAAGTCACAGGCACGTTTGCTGCCATATGTCTCTCAAGGCTTCTGCATACTAGGTTCGGTTTGCTCCTAGCAGAACTCGGCTAGGCAACGTGAACGTCTGTGCCTTGCATACTCCCTTAAAATACCTTTACTGAAAAACAAAAAAAAGTGGCCATGGTACTGTTTGCCCATCTTAAGACACCATAGACAGCATAAACTTCCTCTAAATAGTCTGAATTAATCTAAGATAATTTAAGAAATCTGTCATTCATTTTGATGTTTTCGGCAAAGAGATCTTACTTGCGCAAATTTACATCTAACTAAGGTGTTTGGTACAGTATTTGTCAAGTGAAAAAATGTGCATGAAAACGAGTCGTCTCTCATTGAATAACAACAAACACTTCATTGAAGAATCCCTACTGTTGACCAATCACTGACGAAGGGGCATAGACTTCCCATCCGAAACACAAACTTAAGTAGTTTTCAAAGTCAGGTTTGCCCAGCTAAAGCTTTGGTGCAGACACATCCAAAGCTTGAATCAATGCTGGCCCAGAATGCAAATGCCCTTGGTATCCCAATTGGAAACACTCAGAATCTTGGAAGCTGAGAGGAAGAGCTGGAGAGTCTCTGAGTAAAGCCCTGTCAATCGCTCCCAAGGGAGGCGTGTTGGACACAGTCGGCATTCTCAGGACAACCTGGCATTGAGGTTTCTTTTGTTTTAGAAATAACGCTGCTGATGCCAATGAGACAAAGTAACATTGCATCACCCAAGCCAACAATCATAACTAAGTCGTTTCCCCGCACAGTTGCAAACAGCAAGATCACCTTGGTGAGCTGGTGTGTGTATGTTATACTGCGAGGGATTCCTTGAATTGTTTTGCTATTCCTGGCGTACAATGGTGTAAATTAGGACAAAGATGACACCTACAGCGTGTATTACAAGGTAAACAGGTTAAGTAAAGCTGAATCATTAGAGCGACAAGAGTATGCATGCAAATGTTTACATAACCAAGAAATTGGCTAAGATAGAAATGATTAATTCATTAAATGTGGTATACAGTGTTTTGTGTTTAGGCCCTGCAGTGTTCTTAGGAAAAACCTCTATCCTAACTGCCTTGCAAATGTGAAGAAGCTATAGTAGTAAGCTCACTCAAAAGGTAAAATAAAAAGTATTTCCAAAACACACACACAAACACACAAAAGAAACACACACCAATGTAAATATGTATGGAACAATACAGAAAGCTGCACTATGCAGAAATGGCTCCACCATTTCCTGGTTGCAAAATTTCTAAGTTCTCTTAATTTCAGTTTATTTGACAAAACAAGCAAGTATAGTGTAGAGACTCATTGTACCATCTAAAAAGCTATGAATTATCTTTTCAATAGCCAAAAATATAACATTTTCAGCTGTTTGAAGCTGGTGTGCAAAAATAAAAGTAAAATATGACAAACCAAACTTAAGAATGGTAAGCATAGAAATAGAGCACATAGAACAGATCTACCACTTCATAGATTTGCTTTCAATGAGAATGACTGATCTAACTCACGTTTCTATGTTAATTTGTTTGGGTCGCCCAAAAGGTTACATATTGCAGCTTTAATGTAAATGTCCATGAGGATAGAATTAAAGTGTGAATATTTACAATAGCTGTGGACAAGAGCACACACAGCTGAAGGATGGATGGGAATGCTCTCACAGCGTCTTTCCCAATAATAGCTCATCCTAATGAAACACTGAAGCACTGTTTATTTGCATATCCAATTGTGGTGTGTGAGGTATGCATTGTTAATACTGTAGACATGCTGTAAAAAATAAAGAAATAATGATATGTGGGTTTTTTCACTTGGCGATGTACATCATGCATACCAATTCTAAGTGCCTAGACAACACAGGCTAATGCTTACCTCTAGACTGGGTAGTGATAGAAAACATTTTAAACCCTCTATCACATATGTGGAAACCCTCCATTCACTGTGTAGGAATCCACATAACTCAATTAATACTGTATGTACTGTAAGCAGGGGCACAACTTTGGTTTTAGAAGTGGGGGGGACATATTATATATTTTTTATATATATGTTTTTATCCAGTTGGATAAACACTCCACACAGCATACCCAACCGCTCGGTGGCATCCACATGGTCCTAAAGCACACCTTTGCCTTGTTTTATATGTTTTCAGAATGTGGGGGGGGGGGGGGGGGGTGGATATGTCCCCCATCCCTAGTGAAAGTTGCTTAAGTCTTATACTACAAACAAACCAATCTACTCTGAGCCTCTTACTAATGTGAGGTAAGGTAGGTTGAATTCCGTGGCCCGATGACTTGAGATGAAATTTACTTCCCTTTTTTTAATGCTTTCCCTGAGTAGAGGTACCCGCACTGGGGTGTGTCCCATCAGATGCCTGCTGGAGAAAGCCGCTCACCATTGCTCGGTCCTTGACTCCATCCCGTCAAGGGCTCCAACCCACAAAGTGAGGACCCTGATTTCAACCCACCCTCCCCATGTTAACTCTCTTGGGTGGGAGGATTCTCACCAGGAGCCTTGCTTACATCAGAAGCAACTGTCCAGTGTCCAACCCCTTATCTAAGCAGATGATGAAGTATATGGACCACAGCACAAATGCAGCACATTATTGCTGTTCTAGTGGACAGAAAATGACCTAGAACAATAAAAAAATGGGTTGTCTGCTACACACTTTTGTCAGAGGGGCCCAGCTCAATGTCATCCAGCTCAGAAATTGGCATCCCAAATGTATTACAATCAGGGTAAATGGTAAATATACACAATAGTGCTCAACGTTTAAAGCTAATTTCCAATTGAGCTGACATCTGCAACATGTACTGTGAATGTGGTTTCCTTCGAAAGCGGGAACATTGCCTTTAAAAGGTGCATAGCCAAAAAGCAACGATCGGATTGAATCCCAGCCTGAATTCGGGTGAGATCGCCTTGACACTTTCTATCACTATTATCAATGTC
The DNA here is from genome assembly GCF_901001165.1 of Salmo trutta. Taxonomy (NCBI): domain Eukaryota; kingdom Metazoa; phylum Chordata; class Actinopteri; order Salmoniformes; family Salmonidae; genus Salmo; species Salmo trutta. Next base: position 48,061,200 of record NC_042959.1, on the reverse strand, counting down.
AGACGATGATTTAACCTCTTAGTGACCCATTCGAGACAGGATCCCGTTAACGGGATCATTTGACAAAATAGCATGGCGCGAAATTCAAAACAGCAAAAATATCATAATTTCAATTTCTCAAACATACGACTATTTTACACCATTTTAAAGATACACTTCTCCTTAATGTAACCACATTGTCCAATTTCAAAAAGGCTTTACAGCGAAAGCAAAACATTAGATTATGTTAGGAGAGTACATAGACAAAAATAACCACACAGCCATTTTCCAAGCAAGGAGATATGTCACAAAAACCCAAAACACAGCTAAATGAAGCACTAACCTTTGACGATCTTCATCAGATGACACTCCTAGGACATCATGTTACACAATACATGTATGTTTTGTTCGATAAAGTTCATATTTATATCCAAAAACAGCATTTTACATTGGCGCGTGATGTTCAGAAATGTTCAGAAAGTGTTTACTTTCAATTTAAGATTCAGAAAATGTTTAGCCTCCAAAACCTCCGGTGAATGAGCACAATGAGTAGACATATTACAGAAATACTCATCATAAACGTTGACAAAATACATAACAATTATTTTAAGAATTATAGATACAGTACTCCTTTATGCAACCGCTGTGTCAGATTTTAAAATAGCTTTTCGGCGAAAGCACATTTTTCAATATTCTGAGTACATAGCTCGCCATCAAAGCAAGCTATACAGACACCCGCCAAGTTCTGTGGTCACCTAAACTCAGAATTAGTATTATAAATATTCTCTTACTTTTGCTGATCTTCGTCAGAATGCACTCCCAGGACTGCTACTTCCACAAGAAATGTTGTTTTTGTTCGAAATAATCCATATTTATGTCCAAATACCAAATACCTGCGTTCAGGTCACTATCCAAAAGCATAACGCGCGAGCACAATTTGAAACACAAAACTCAAAATGTTCCATTACCGTTCTTAGAAGCATGTCAAACATTGTTTACGATCAATCTTTATGGTATTTTTAACGTAAAAAATGCGATAATATTCCAACCGGACAATAGCGTATTCATTCCAGAAGAAAAATAAGGAAAGGCGCGCTCGCAGGATCGCGCATTACCAATCCCTTTGTCCATAGGCAGTCCACTCATTGACTGAGCTACTATTCTCTGCCCGGTTACAGGACAACGATGATAAATCTTTCTGAAGGCTTTTGACAGCCAATGGAAGCCTTAGGAAGTGCAACATGACCCCACAGACACTGTAGTTTTGATAGGCATTCAAAAGAAGAACTACAATTCTCAGATCTCCCACTTCCTGGTTGAATTTTTCTCAGGTTTTTGCCTGCCATATGTGTTCTGTTATACTCACAGACACCATTCAAACGGTTTTAGAAACTTCTGAGTGTTTTCTATCCAAATGTACTAATAATATGCATATTCTAGTTTCTGGGCCAGAGTAGTAACCAGTTTAATTTAGGTTCGTTTTTCATCCAGCCGTGAAAATACTGCCTCCTATCCCTAAGAGTCCTACTGTAAGTCCTACCTGGGCCTACATTATTTGTCAACTGTCACAGCAGTGTGTCAGAGTGTTAAGCCGTTAGTTCCTCATGTTTATGTTATTCTTCATCATTACATCAGGCGATAGCATAATGCCTGTTATACCATCCTGTTAACTATGTATGATCTAAAGTGGCTCAATTCAACACAAACACAGATGGACATCCAATCCATCTCAATGATATGATGATGTGGCCCACTCTCCCCGGGGTTAATACTTACATGTATGTTTCTGCGGCGGTGGGAATAGAGACATGTAATGTGTCGCCCTGTTGATGTCTCCATCTAAATGAAGGTGTCTAATAAATCATGCCTCTCCTTCCGTGGCCTCCAACTGCTCCTAAACACAAGTAAAACTAAATGCATGCTCTTCAACCGATCACTGCCTGCACCTGCCCGCCCATCCAGCATAACTTCTCTGGACGGTTCTAACTTAGAATTTGTGGACAACTACAAATACCTAGGTGTCTGGTTAGACTGTAAACTCTCCTTCCAGACTCACATCAATCATCTCCAATCCAAAGTTAAATCTAGAATTGGCTTCCTATTTCGCAACAAAGCATCCTTCACTCATGCTGCCAAACATACCCTCGTAAAACTGACCATCCTACCAATCCTCGACTTCGGCGATGTCATTTACAAAATAGCCTCCAATACCCTACTCAACAAGCTGGATGCAGTCTATCACAGTGCCATCCGTTTTGTCACCAAAGCCCCATATACAACCCACCACTGCGATCTGTATGCTCTCGTTGGCTGGCCTTCACTTCATAATCGTCGCCAAACACATTGGCTCCAGGTCATCTACAAGACCCTGCTAGGTAAAGTCCCCCCTTATCTCCGCTCACTGGTCACCATAGCAGCACCCACCTGTAGCACGCGCTCCAGCAGGTATATCTCTCTGGTCACCCCTAAAGCCAACTCCTCCTTTGGTTGTCTCTCCTTCCAGTTCTCTGCTGCCAACGACTGGAACGAACTACAAAAATCTCTGAAATTGGAAACACTTATCTCCCTCACTAGCTTTAAGCACCAGCTGTCAGAGCAGCTCACAGATCACTGCACCTGTACATAGCCCATCTATAATTTAGCCCAAACTACTACCTCTTCCCCTACTGTATTTATTTATTTTATTTATTTTGCTCCTTTGCACCATATTATTTATATTTGAACTTTGAACTTTCTTCAAACTACAAATCTACCATTCCAGTGTTTTTCTTGCTATACTTTATTTACTTTGCCACCATGGCATTTTTTTGCTTTTACCTCCCTTATCTCACATCATTTGCTCACATTGTATATAGTCTTATTTTTTTTTCTACTGTATTATTGACTGTATGTTGTTTACTCCATGTGTAACTCTGTGTTGTTGTATGTTGTCGAACTGCTTTGCTTTATCTTGGCCAGGTCGCAATTGTAAATGAGAACTTGTTCTCAACTTGCCTACCTGGTTAAATAAAGGTGAAATAAATAAATAAATAAAATGCCGCATCACTCTCGGCTTGCTCCGATCCCTCTTTAATGGGGGCTTCTCTCTTGGAGCCCAATTAAAACAATCCACACAGCACAGATTGGGGAGTTTGATATGTGAATTATTGAACAAGGCGAATAAATATATATCACTGTTATTTAACAAGGTGTAGAAACATGAATTATGGTTATAATCTTTTTTCTTCTCCCTGCGGTTGGTGGGATGGGCTCAGAAGTGCTGTGTTAAAAAGGAAATATAGATGCTTTAAGATTCTCCTTGAGTTGCTTGGCGACTGTATCTAGGCTACTGTTGTATGAGATGTGGACACAAAAGTGAACCCAGCAATGACATTTGCACTTAGCTGCATAATTCATAAAAAGGTACTGTTAAATTGCCACTCACAGGCCTTTATTGGGAATTATTTCAATCTACTCACTCCACTATAGCTGCAAGTCATCTTCACCTCTTCACTAGAATGTATGGAATGGTAGGTAGGACACTAAATGCTGTAGAATTATCATTCATTTCTTTACAATAATATTTAGCAATGTTATTAAAGAACCAGATTTTTTAAAATTTAACTAGGCAAGTCAGTTAAGAACAAATTCCTATTTACAACAACAGCCCAGGAACAGTGAACACTGCCTTGTTCAGGGGCAGAACAACCAATTTTTACCTTGGGTTTTTGATCTAGCAACCTTTCAGTTAGTGGCCCAACACTCTAACCACTAGGCTAACTGCTGCCCCAAAATGGAACATGCATTGGATAGTCGACAATCTTATAAACATGGTAGCTGTAGCCTCAATTCAAATTATGCATTGATGTCAATGGGACTTTTGAACGAACATTTGATTGTCGAAAATTATGATTATGACCTTAGAGATAAATTACAAGATATCCAGATCGATTGAGGGAAACATAAGCAATACTAATGCTATCCGTAAACCTTACTTTGCAATAGAGCCTTGTTACTTCAAATGGGAACAGGCAGAGTGACAAAGGCTCCCACTTCCAAATGTTTATTATATACAAGTATTGAAAACATTTGCTCCATTTTATCCCCCCCCCAATGGACTTGTCTACAGTAATCATGTTTTTCGTCAACTCATTCACAGATCATAAAGTTCTATTATGAGCAGCACCATTTTGCTTGTTAAATGTCAAGGGATAAGACTTTCATTATTCAAAGCACATATTTAATTAACTTAAAGAAAATAAATGGGCCCTGTACAATGTAATTAAACAGCCTCTTCTGACACATCCATTTCAATCGGTGTCCGTGTCACAGTGAGTAATACAGTAGCAGTCTGAACTCTGGGCTCGGGTGGGATGGAATGACTTACTAAGCTTCCACCTCAGACTGACTAAAACAAGCTTTGTCATAAAAATTCACTCCAATACTACAAAATAGATCATGCAAAGTGTTAGGATACCGTCAGAGTGTGAATTAGGGGGGAAGGCCCGGGTGGTCTCAGACCTCCTGAATGAGACATGAGTCCCCTTAAAAACTTTGGTTGTGCATCAGCAGTTTCTTTGTTGTTATGTCAGTCACTGACAGTCAATCTATTATCCCATGTCAGCTAACACCTTTTAGATTGGTAATTTAGTTTAGCCACCTCTCTAAACTTGAGGTAATCATGATCAAATTACCAACGTGAGAGCACCCATTAATTTTGTTTGTCACTCTCACTCAGATATTGTTATGTCTACCCCCGCTCCCCCTCTCCGGCGCTGGACGTCGCCGGTTTACTAACCACCGGTCCTGGCAACCCATCTTTACCCACACCTGCGTCTCATCATCAATCACACCTGGACTTCATTACTCCATGATAACTTACCCTTTAAAAAGCACTCTTTTGTTATCAGTTATCAGGCAGTATTGGTTATGTTTCCTTGTCAGACGTTTCGCTTGGTTTGTATCATATTCAGTTCTGCAAGATATCCAGATTCTATGTTCGTTAATATTAAACTCACTAACTGCACCTGCTTCCTGACTCCCTGCGTTGTCGTTACAGATATCATATTCAGTACTGCACATTTTTCACCAAGCCCCATGGCAAAATGAGTATAATTAAATGAGATTTGTAAAAAATTGGAAAATCCTCTCTCCACCACATGGCATAATGTGTGGAATTGCAGCAAACTTGCTTTAAAACTGAAACCTTTTCTCTACGCCATATGGCAAAATGTGTAGAATTGCATGAAATTAACTAAAAGAGGGGACGCTAAAATGTTTTGATGCAAGATCAGTACCCCAACAAAATTTCACTTAGGGTCCCCAAAAGGCTAGGGCCGGCTCTGACTGCATGTGTGGGTATGGATGTAGGTACGCAGACCAGCGAGCAACTGCAGCCCCTAATGATGAGTTATTCTTTTTTTGTGGCCCCCACCCCCACCAAAGTTGCAGCCCTGGTTAAAAAAATTTTTTTATGTGGCTGTACTCGTCATCCCAATTTATCAAATTTATCAGCAGATGTCACAAAATGCTATACAGAAACTCAGCCTAAAACCCCAAACAGCAAACAATACACATCTAGAAGGGTTCCTGAGTGGCGCAGCGGTCTAAGGCACTGTGTCTCAGTGCTAAAGGTATCACTACAGACACTGGTTCAATTCCAGCCTTTATCATAACGGGCTGTGATTGGGAGTCCCATAGGGTGGCGCACAATTGGCCCAGTGTTGTCTGGGTTTGGCTGTGGTAGGCTGCCATTGTATATAAGAATTTTTTCTTAACTGACTTGCCTGGTTAATAAATAATGGTTAAAAAAGAAGCACGGGGCTAGGAAACTCTCTAGGAAGAAACTTATAGAGGAACCAGGCAATGAGGGGTGGCCAGTTCTCTTCTGGCTGAGCTGGGTGAAGATTATAAGAGTACATGGACATTTAAGGACAAATTGCTCTTCAAGATGTTCAAATGTTCATAGATGACCAGCAGGGTCAAATAATATTCTCAGTGGTTGTAGAGGGTGCAACAGGTCAGTACCTCAGGAGCAGATGTCAGTTGGTTTTCATAACTGAGCATTCAGAGGTCGAGACAGAAGGTGCGGTAGAGAGAGAGTCGAAAACAGCATGTCCGGGACAAGGTAGCACGTTCGGTGAACAGGTCAGAGTTCCCTAGCCGCAGGCAGAACAGTTGAAACTGGAGCAGTAGCATGATTAGGTGGACTGGGGACAGCCAGGAGTCATCATGCCAGGTATTCCTGAGGCATGATCCTTGGACTCAGGTCCTCCTGGAGGGGAGAGAGAGAATTAGAGGGAGAAACTTAAATTCACACAGGACACCAGATAAGACAGGGGAATTACACTAGATATTACAGACTGACCCTAGCCCCCTGGCATAAACTATTTCAGCGTAGATACTGGAGACTGAGACAGGGGTGGGTTGGGGGACACTGTGGCCCCGTCCGACGATACCTCTGGACAGGGCCAACCAGGCAGGATATAACCCCACACACTATAGGGATATCAACAGACCACCAACTTACTACCCTGAGACAAGCCTGAGTATATCCTATGAATATCTCTTCCGGCGCACGAGGCTGAGGGGGGAGTAAAACCGAACAGGAAGATCACGTCTATGACTCAACCAGGTAACATTTAGCCAAGGTAGATACGAGTGGCCGACACCACTGTTTGGAGGCTGGAATGTGTTGCTAGTGGATGAGCGTGTGCAGGTAGCCTAGTAAAGGAGCCCTTTGAAGTGATTGTTTTTACAATCAGATTAAAACATCATGACTGGCTATGTTAATGCCACAATAAAAGGTAATACATTTTAAAAGTTAAATGAGAAATCTTTACGACTTGGCCGACAGAGATCCTATTGAATTAATAGGGATTCTATAAGTAATTCTAGGCTAAGGCCCATACTTTTTTGGGGTGCCAAATATGAGGTCCCGTACCTGGAAGAAAAATCTACTTTCACCCCTGGTCACAAGGAGTTGGTGTCAATAACACTGAAGCTGTCCCAATATGGACACTGTATACTTGACATCTAAACCTCAAAACATGACTGAACTGACTATTGATGACAGATGATGAGAGTACAGTTTATGTGATAGAAAGACTTCCGTACTGTAAATAATTCTTAACGTTATCTACGTGGACACCGGTGCTGAGCGTGGCAAGGTCGCCAGGGTGCTAGAATAAGATATTCAGCACCATGCCAGCCTGCCTGCTGCTCCTCAAGGCTGACCTTGTCAAAGTCATGTGCTGAGCTGAGCGGCTAATGCCTACACCCCTGAATAAGAGTTACAAGAGGAGCTCAGATCACTGTTGGCATAAGGCAGAGTCTAGCCGTTAACGTTACTGATGAGGCCAATGCTCATAATTGCCGCTGCGTGACTCCGCAGGTACGACTAGAATTTGGCTGTCGCTCTGTCTCTCTCTTATTTTTTCATGTGGAGGGACCCCCCACCCAGTGGAACAGCTGGCTTGGATCCAGGCACATCAAAATATTGTCAGGAACACTCTGTGTCCCCCATAGTCCCCCCTCTCAAAATTAACCTTTAAATCAAAGATAGGGCCCTCTTTCTCCCCTTGCTGTCTCTTCCTCATCTTGTCCTTTGGGTGAATTAATTAAATCTTAATTTCCTCATTAGCCCCATCAATTAGAGCAAGGACTAATAGGCTACTCTGGTGCATTGGGGGGAAGATTTTCCCATTCAAAATGTTCCCGCTCAACAATTAACTTCCTTTGGAGCCTTTGGGGGGCTGGGATCTTGTTGCAAATGTGCCTTTGTATCCAATCCACTATTCACCTCCACTACAGGAGAAGAGAAAGAAAATGTGTATTCTAAGGCCTTTGAGACCATAGTCAGTGAGTCACACAGACACAGATATACAGTGAGGTCTTTCAAAACATTAACCCATCCTTTTATGTCCCGACAGGAACACCATACAAAGGGTCAGCGTGAACCCTGAACTCAGAAGGGTATGAGAGTCTATACTAACCTTAGGTCATCACTGGCAACCTCTAGGGTTTTTGATCGACTGTCTGACCACCTGACCACTCCACTTATTTTGCCCAGCGTGCGGTGTAGTCTGTGCCCTCGGAACGCCCCTGGACTGTAACCCTCTCGATTCTGTCATTAGTGTCTGAAATGTGGTGCAGGCTCAACCTGCACCCGGGTGGTGCAGGCTCAACCTCCTCAGCCAATTTGATGCACAGTGGCTATCCAGGTGGCTGCTGGGAGGTGAAACAACTCTAAGCCAATTCATTACCTAGCCTTGTAAGCAGTGCCAAGGACAACGCTTCTCTGCGATTGCGTGTTTTACGTCACGCTGAGTGTTGAGGTAGGGTGGACGGAAGAATCCAAACCCAATGTTTTCCAGTCTAGCACATTTTATTTGAACAGATCTCCCTCTTTAATTATCTCAGATCCCTCCACACCTTTCTAGGCTGTCTTTTCGAATCAGTGATACCTTTTTTAAAGACCCCCATACATGTACAGTACAGCCCATATCATTATCATGCCTGTGATGTTTGATATGGTCAGGCAGGTAGGTGTGAAGAGAGACTCCTCTTTGAATCCACTGGATCCGCAATCCACTGGTTTCATCCTGCATTTCATGCTTTTACTGTGATTCTGATATTGGTTTTTTTTTGTTTTTTTTTATGGTGTCAATCGTGTCAAAACAACAACAAAAATATCCATGAATGGCACATGCAACAAACTGGAAATGGTCTGAGAATCCTCTAAATCCCGACCAACACCTTTCCATGTTGAAAGCAATTGTCTGAAGCAGCTGCCAAGCTTTGCGCCATGCCATGTGTGCTGCTTGTTCACAAGGGTGCATGTGAGTGCGTGCGCCCATATATGTGCACCGACAACAACCTTCCCCATGGTGTCGACCAGCAGTACACCCTGTCACGCACCCTCCCGCAACCCCACCAACCTCCCTTACCCCCTGGGGAAAACGTGGCTGACAGTGCCATGCTCATCTTCCTCTCTAATCCCTCCTGACAGGTCACATTGTGACTCACTGTGAGTCACGCTGGAGAAAATCTAACATGGGAGGAAAAAGGAAAACCTACTTCAGCAGAGGTCCTTTAGTCAGTGGTGGTGAAAGTGCAAACAATGTTGTTTTTTAAATAACCAATGGAGAACCTTGACGGAACGTTACAGAAACGTTCCGTGTTTGCTGGGTTCACACATAGGCAGGAGGATGACAGTTTCCTTTTTTCCATGGCTGAGAACCTCTTTGGTAGTTGAAGACATAACTCATTTTAAATATGCTCAGTTAATGATGTCCAGTGCGGTCAGAGACAGTCATTGTAATTGTCCAGAGAATCTGAGACAGACAGGGGTTGCTTTTGGGTCCACATAACTGGGGGACTTGGTTGTGCCAGGGAAATCGCCGGAGCTGCTGATGTTCAAAGCTGGTGAAGAGTAAGGAGGTGGAGGAGGGTGTTAAAAGAACCATGGGGTTATATTGGGGGGGAGGGATGGGGGTGTAAAGGGAGGATGTGATCCATTGTAAGAGAGCATTCTCTCCATTTCAGCTCAGCAGTACTTCAACAGTCTTCCGATGTGAACAGCCAGCCTTCAGTTGAAAGTTTTTTCACAAGAAACATCAAAAGCCCTTTCTCCATACTATCAGATTAATTTATTCTTATTTTCTCTGTATTTATTAATCCGCCTCTGAATTCACCAGCCCCCTTTTTGGTTAATATGTTTTTCCATTCAAAGCCAACTTAAGAGAAAGACTAACTGAATCTCTTAATTAAAATATAATTGTTTTGTCAAACAAAACAAAGAAAATAATGTTTGCAACATTTTAAAACTGATAAAGAAGTTGACTTAGTAAAAGAAAATAGCCCCAAATAAAGAATAGAAAAAAAGTGGTAAATATGCACCTATTTTTCCCTAGCTCTACACCGCTGATTCAAACAATCAACTCATTACTAAGCTTTCGCTATTTGAAAAGCCAAAACATGCACCCCTTGTGGTACCTGCACCCCTCGTGGTACCCAGGACTGAGTTTGGGAAACACTGCATTAAACCGTATTAACCTCCAGTTATTTTGAGTATGCCAGCTCATACTTCTGTCAACAAAGAGAGGGTAATACATTTAGGCACAACTATTGTCTGGGGCTGTCCATGGACCTGATCTGTCTGAGGCCTCTGGTGGTGTTACATAGACAGTGTCTGGCTTGAGGCTGAGGGTGTCCTAAAATGTACACCGTACACTGTACACTGTTTTCTTCCAGCACAAATACTGAAAGTGGAAAAAGTGAAAGCAAAACAAATTAAGTTCAAGTTAAGTTAATTATATCAAAAGCAGACCAAAGAGATCTTCTACATTTAATAGTATGCTGTTGTTTGCTGTGTACAGACACATAATCTTTTCTACGATCATGCAGTAATCTACACCTATGACAACCTAGACAATTGAATATTGGATTGGGCTTTGTATAATGTTTAGCACCGGGACAACATGAGGAACTGCAACTGAGTGCCTATTTCCCCCAGTTTTTCTCTCTTGCTCTCTCAGTGTTTCAAAGCTGCAGTACAGTAAGATGTGACAGTCTATCAAACCTCACAGAGGGTTTTATGCCATCCACAGCAGCTCAGTTATCTTGGCGGCATTGCGGTGGCGATAAAACAGAGAATCAATTATGAGTACACAGATACGTGCAAGGTTTAGTCAGTAAAAGAGGCTTCTCGACAGCTGTGATGACATGATGGGAGTAAATATTTTTTTTTATTTTCCCTTTGTTTAACTAGGGAAATCAGTTAAGAACAAATGAAAATTTACAGTGATGGTCTAGAAATAGTGGGTTAACTGCCTTGTTCAGAACAACATTTTTTCACCTGGTCAGCTCAGCCAACCTTTCGGTTACTGGCCCAACGCTCTAACCACAAGGCTACCTGCCACCCCAAATATGCAGCATACATTTCCCACATGCTAAAAATACTACACCCTTGACCAAACGGCTGCATGGGGACAGGCGTTCCATCAACGGTACAGTTGAAAATCATGTAGCGCAGGTGTCACTTCATGGCACGCAAATGACGCGGGCGGTCTTCACTTGATTGACTGTAACTTTGTCAAATAAGCACCAATTGGGGTTAAACAAAGCTAGCTAGATAGCCAATGAGCTGGGCTTTATGGGAGTATGGAAACGCCGTATCTGTCGCAAAATGTTTCTACTAACCTTGTGGTACAGCATGCCTTTTCCTTTTGGACAAAAATTATACGAATATGAAGTTATGAAAACTGGGTGTTTTGCAAATATTGAACTTATAATATGGCTACTAATACTGGAAAAGATAAATCAGAGTCCAAGTATATAGATTTGATGATATTCTGGCAGAAAAATGTAATGTGAATGTAAATGTCTCCTTTGCCCAAATGTACCTGGGTGACTTCACACTAAATGTCATGTAGTTTGCTCATACTTCAAGTTATCCGTCTGGAACTTTGCACATACACTGCTGCCATCTTGTGGACACCATCAGAATTAGAGTGATGGCCAGAGTTATGGCTAGATTTGGGACCTTTCTGTTGCATTTCAAAGATGGTTGTAGAAAAAAAAATGCATATCCTTGCTTCAGGGCCTGAGCTACAGGCAATTAGATTTGGGTATGTCATTTTAGGTGAAAATTGAAAAAAAGGGGGCTGTCCCTAAGAAGTTTAAGATAAAGAGAGGAGAACAGACCTTACAAAGCCAAAGAATGTCGAGTTAGTCTCTGGAAAAAGGAACAACAGTAATGAGAATAATGATCCAGAATATTAAAATGCTAACTGAAATTAGAGCAATGGCGTAAACATACTTTCTCTTTGCTCTTTCAATGTGTAGACCTATAGTCAAACATAGAAGGAAATATTCCACATTAATTTGACAATAACTGTTACGATTGTTTTATTTAAGTTAATTTGGGTACTAAGTTGTGGCTGATCACTTGATGAAAATGTAAACATTGAGATAATCATATTTCAGTAATACTGAAACTGTGTTCTAAAAAGAGATGAGTTGTTTGATATATGTAGTTGCCTTTTGAGTACAATATAGGAGAAAGGAAGTCAATCTTAGTTTAGCATACTTCTGTTCCTTATTCTCTTTCAAGCTGGAGGCATAACAGAACTTGGAAGATTTCAAGTTCGGGAGTGCAATCGTTTGGACTCAAAATAAGAGGAGTCTTCAAGGGTTTGAAATGGCTATTGATACAGTCCCATTCTTCCATTATTCTACATGTCTTCTAAGACATCTAAGAAAGGCATAGAGAATTTGCCTAGGGCTGTGCAATCTTCTGTTATATGACCATTATAAAAAGTGCAACAATGTCACCACTCTGCCAATGGCAATGGGAGTAGAATGGAAAATGCCTAAATATCCTATAGAAAAAAGTATCTTCATACTTCATCAGAGAATGCAGCCAAACATAAAAAGGCTTAAGAGTGTTAAGAGCTCGGTTTTTTTCTAATGTCCTTAACCTTGTTGTCACTGACCCTCATCGTTGTCTCCATGTCATGCTCTCAACCTCTGATAGATTGTTTTCTCTCCCAACTGCAGCGTTTATGCGTAATTGAACAATAATAGGATATTGATCCAACAATCATAACCCAATGTGTCCAACATTTAAACACAAAGCACACCCAGTTGGTCTTCAATACTGATTCAGTCTGAAGCTAAACACATGCCTTTGTCTGCAGAGCTTCCAGTTTGAGCACGACACACTGTGGTAAGAATACACAAAATAATGGGCATGACAATGCTCAGTAGTCTGGTTCGAGCATCCAAACATAAAATAATTTGAGTCGTCTAAGCTTCTGTGTTGTGATTTCACACTCTATGCTTGTATTATATAGGCTACTCAGTTCCCCATTGCCACAGAGAATAAAACAAAAATATAGCGCCATGCTAAGTGCTGAGTTAGACATGCATGATAGGCCTACAACATAGCATCAGGCATACTACTGTATATATGGCAGAGCACTATACTACTGTATGTCATTTTTGGAGATGTGCTTATTTGCTCAGTAAGTCCCACAGCTCTCCCTGAGGAGTTATCGATTGCTGTGGGGCCACTGTTTCTCTGACCCTGGCCAGAGGACACTCCCTCAAAGGGGGGACACGTAGAGGAGCTTTCCCTCTGGGCCTCTTCATACGGCTGCTTTGTTGTCTGTTGTCTTGGGTCGTTTTTCTCTCTGAGCTGGAGATTCCTCTGGCAGGAGGCAGGGAGGACACAGCATGGCTGAGTGTCTTTGCCCTTTGGGCTGCAGTTATGATTAATAGACAATTCTCTTCGTACTCCACCTCCGGGGCATAGGACAGGAGCGGAGCCTTATGCCACCGCGCTCCTTTCCTCCTACAGGTGTGCAACGCCAGCGGTGACAAATGGGAAAGGGCACACAGCCTTCCTCCATACACCACACAGCCTCCCTCCTTCCCTGGTAATGGATTCACCTCCATGCAATCATCACCTTCTATTAGGGCGTGAGACGGAATCGATAGTTTTCTAAATGTAGCAGAATCGTTCATCATAATAGGACTCGCGTAATCTTTTTTTCTCCTCCTCCACCTTCCATCCCTCATTCGTTTCATCCTCTACAGATCGCAGAAGATTCAGAACAATTAAGTCTCCATTTGTGATGCCCCCGGGGGAAAGATCTTGATGTAGGTGAGTTGATGTGGTATCAGTTTTACCGTTCTGGCAAGCCTAGCTGTGCAGATACCTTAGCAAGGTACCAGATCTTAAGACATCAGACGAGTGGTCGTTCGCTCGCTAATCTTAATTGACGTGCATTAATCTTCCCCTGGAACATAGATTTTTTAATACAAATTCAAAACAATATCCTGAACCACATGGTTTCTGTCTTAAACAAATGTGTCTGTTAGAGATAAGTTATTAGCTCCTCAGTACCAAAACAGTGCATAGATAAACGTATTTTCATGGATTTACTAATCAAAGGACAAAGAATTGTTTTGGCTGATTAAAAAATTGTATTTAAATATGCTTTTCTACAGAATTAATCTATACAGTACAAACTTCCAGCATTATCAAATATGTACCTTTCATCTTCTGTGTAGTTGTTTATATTGAAAAAGTTGGTCTTTGAGGAGAAATTTGGCATGCCAATTTCAAAGAGCGGAGTTTGCCAGTATACGATCATGTTTCTTAAGTATTTTTATTATGGTTGTGTTTTACTATAGAAGGCCCTATATTTTCATAATATTTCATTATTCACAAGTGGTTCATAGAGTTAACAAGAATGCTTCTGTGGTATTGTTGTGATCAGTTTGATCAGTTTGCCACATCGAACGATTAGGAACTTAAGTTTTCTTCAAAAGTGTTTTTGAATCCAGGCCCAGAACATAATTACAGTTGATAGACCAATTGGGGCCCATGTGATCTGGGCAGAGGGTAGGAGTGATGGAGGCCAGGTCTTTCTGCTGCCTCTGCATTGTGAGGCCAGGCACTGGCTGTTAAGACATGATTAATTGGGGCAATGAAACTCATTATGGAGATTAAGTAGGAGTTACGGGAACGTTATTGATTGTTGTCCCTTAAATAACCTTAAAGTTACTTGTTTGTGCATGTTTGTGTGTTTTCTGATCACGACAGAGGGCATCTGAAGACGTGCGGAATGAAAAAATAATATCGTCCCAAAACACTTCATATGAGATATGGTTGCTTGATATGAAATATGGTTGCTTGTTTTACCCAGACCTGACAAAGATCATTTGGTTCTACAAAAATGGTATACCGTATGTTTAGTATTTGAGGGTGTATGCCCAATTAAATTATTGTATTTTTGTTTCTGTTGTTAAAATATGTGCTTGCTGACTTTTTGTTTGACATTATCAGCTCCCTGATATCACTTTTGACCATATGCTTGTATGTCCTAATATGTAAAACGTAGATACGTTCCTCAAATACATTTTACTGGAAAAATGAACTTGTTGAACCATGAGTCATGTATGTAATGGAATTGCCCATTCTCCTGATCTCTCTCCAATCATGAAAGAAATATATTTTCATACTTTCTTTCCATTATTCATTCTCCATCTTCTGGTACCCAAATCCCCTCTATAAATCCTCTTAGAACTGAAGAACATCCCTCACAGCTTTTGTACCACTTACATTGGTAATATCACCCTCAACCTTTCACTGATACATTAATCTTGCGTGTTTAAGACTGTTGATGCGATTTTGAGGAATTTAATTATAGTATCTTTTAACTATCTTCAAGTATCTTTCCTCAAATGTATACAGCATTAGTGAATTATTGTTCTTGATGTTAAATTTGAAGTGATGCTAAAATGAATACCACATTGGACTTTCCAGGCCAGTTGACCTTTTCTTAATGAGCAGCACAAGACAGCAGGGTAATCTCTTGTTAATATGCAAAAACATCAAGGGCTTCCTGAGTCTCAGCTGATTGGAACATTTAATCTGTGCGTAAAAGCTGCCCTGCTGTGAGCAGTGATCACCAGGTGAGGTTATTCTTTGCTGGAGGGACATGTGCCAAGTGCTGTTGTCCCTCAAGTATAGACTCTAGAGGATACTCACTTTAGGGAAAATGTATTTTTCTCAATGCAGACTTCCACCTGAAATTACTATCTAAAAACATTTTCAAATACATTCCAATACTCAAATCCCAAACATGCTACTTTTGATCCATAAATTATTTTTTCAACTTAATTAAAGGTAAAGATGGTAATGTTAAGTATTTCCAGCACTCCTTTTGCATATGGTGTTTATCAAGGTCCATGCTTGGTTATTATGGCCCCACATATTAATTAGATTTAGAAAATAACTCATCTAAAAGGCCAACTGGGAACCGGTTACAGAACAGAACACCCCTTGTTGCAACAACAGAATCAACATCATGCCATAGCTCACGTGTATAGTGCCACGAGCAGCCTAACCTGTATTTATAATGTTCAAGTAGCTGTTCATTTGTCAAGTCAGCAGAGAAACTGGGCAAGGACACGTGTAGGTAATCAAAGCTCACTGCGGTCACACTGTATTATAGCAGTTCAAAAATCTAGGAAGAAATGAGTACTCAGTTCTTCCACAGACTCAAAGTAAAATACCTTCAAATACCTTCATCTGTCTGTAAATGTACATTTAAATTTACATTTAAGTCATTTAGCAGACGCTCTTATCCAGAGCGACTTACAAATGTACATGTTTATGTATACAGTATACTGTGGTCACACATTAAATATTGTGGTCACACCATTCAAAAATCTGGTGAAGAAATTAGATATATTTGACCGTAAAACTTGTTGGACACATTGCTAGCTAAATATATAATTTTTTAGCTCCAGGCAATACTGTGTAAATTACTGAGCCACTTCAGAACTCATCCATCCAGAGAATTGAATTATAGGTGAGACTAAGCAATGTTAAGGCAGCAATTGTGTTTAGACTAGTAAATGAGGGAAACACAGTGTAAATATAACTGGATAGATCTAGTGTGTATATCATGAAGGGCATTTTAACTCTCACCACCACATCTAAAATTTTCCATTAAGAGATGGACATGATGTCTAGTATTTTCGCTTGATAAGAGCCAGAACTTGCAATATGACTCCTCACGAGGAGGGATATGTCTAACTGGCAAATCCACAGCTAAGTAAATATACGGCTAGTGATGTGTTTCCAAGAGCAACACGTATCTAGATATCAGAGGCCATCAGTTCAGGTCGAACTCCCTCCACCACTCTTCCATCAGGGCCGCGAAAAGTTAGACGAGACGAGCCAGTGGATCAGCACCTGCTCCTACCATGGGTGAGGGGTGTAAACCTGTCACTCACTTAACCTCCAATTCCCTACGCTAAACTGCAGATCTTCTGCAACTTTCACATTATTTGTATTTATTTTTTATTTCACCTTTATTTAACCAGGTAGGCCAGTTGAGAACAAGTTCTCATTTACAACCGCAACCTGGCCAAGATAAAGCAAAGTAGTGCGACAAAAACAACAACACAGAGTTACACATAAACAAACGTACAGTCAATAACACAAAATAAAATAAAAATAGAAAAATCTATGTACAGCGTGTGCAAATGCAGAAGAGTAGGGAGGTAGGCAATAAACAGGCCTTAGAGGTTAAAATAATACAATTTAGTATTAATACTAGAGTGATAGATGTGCAGATGATGATGTGCAAGTAGATATACTGGGGAGCAAAAGAGCAAAAGGGTAGGTAATAATATGAGGATAAGGTAGTTGGGTGTGCTATTTACAGATTGGCTGTGTACAGGTACAGTGATCGGTAAGCTGCTCAGACAGCTGATGCTTAAAGTTAGAGAGGGAGATATAAGACTCCAGCTTCAGAGATTTTTGCAATTCGTTCCAGTCATTGGCAGCAGAGAACTGTAAGGAAAGGCGGCCAAAGGAAGTCTTGGCTTTGGGGATGACCAGCGCAATATACCTGCTTGAGCGCATGCTACGGGTGGGTGTTGCTATGGTGACCAGTGAACTGAGATAAGGCGGGGCTTTACCTAGCAAAGACTTATAGATGACCTGGAGCCAGTGGGTTTGGCGATGGATATGTAGTGAGGGCCAGACAAAGGGAGCATACAGGTCGCAGTGGTGGGTAGTATATGGGGTTTTGTTGATAAAACAGATGGCACTGTGATAGACTACATCCAGTTTGCTGGGTATAGTGTTGGGGGCCATTTTGTAAATGACATCGCCGAAGTCAAGGATTGGTAGGATAGTCAGTTTTATGAGGGTAAGTTTGGCAGCATGAGTGAAGGAGGCTTTGTTGCAAAATAGGAAGCCGATTCTGGATTTAATTTTGGATTGGAGATGCTTAATGTGAGTCTGGAAAGAGAGTTTAAAGTCTAACCAGACACCTAGGTATTTGTAGTTGTCCACATATTCTAAGTCAGAACCGTCCAGAGTAGTGATGCTAGTCGGGCGGGAGGGTGCGGGCTGCAATCGGTTGAAGAGCATGCACTTAGTTTTACTAGCATTTAAAAGCAGTTGGAGGCCACGGAAGGAGTGTTGTATGGCATTGAAGCTTGTTTGGAGGTTTGTTAGCACAGTGTCCAAAGAAGGGCCAGATGTATACAGAATGGTGTCGTCTGCATGGAGGTGGATCAGAAAATCACCAGCAGCAAGAGTGACATCATTGATATATACAGAGGAAAGAGTTGGCCCGAGAATTGAACCCTGTGGCACCCCCATAGAGACTGCCAGAGGTCCGGACAACAGGCCCTCCGATTTGACACACTGAACTCTATCTGAGAAGTAGTTAGTGAACCAGGCGAGGCATTCATTTGAGAAGCCAAGACTATTGAGTCTGCCAATAATAATGCTGTGATTGACAGAGTCGAAAGCCTTGGCCAGGTCGATGAAGACGGCTGCACAGTACTTTTATCGAAGACGGCTGCACAGTTCTTTTATTGATGGCGTTTATGATATCGTTTAGGACCTTGAGCGTGGCTGAGGTGCACCCATGACCAGCTCGGAAACCGGATTGCATAGTGGAGAATGTACGATGGGATTCGAAATGGTCGGTGATCTGTTTATTAACTTGGCTTTCAAAGATTTTAGAAAAGCAGGGCAGGATGGGTCTAGAGTGTCTCCCCCTTAGAAGAGGGGGATGACCGTGGCAGCTTTCCAATCTTTGGGGATCTCAGACGATACAAAAGAGAGGTTGAATAGGCTAGTAATAGGGGTTGCAACAATTTTGGTGGATAATTTTAGAAAGAGAGGGTCCAGATTGTCTAGCCCAGTTTATTTGTAGGGATCCAGACTTTGCAGTTCTTTCAGAACATCAGCTGTCTGGATTTGAGTGAAGGAGAAGCGGGTATGTTTGGGAAAGTTGCTGCAGGGGGTGCTGAGATGTTGGCAAGGGTAGGGGTAGCCAGGTGGAAAGCATGGCCAGCCATGGAAAAATGCTTCTTGAAATGATCGATTATCGTAGATTTATCGGTGGTGACAGTGTTTCCTATCCTCAGTGCAGTGGGCAGCTGGGAGGAGGTGCTCTTATTCTCCATGGACTTCACATTGTCCCAAAACGTTTTGTAGTTTGTGCTACAGGAAGCAAATTTCTGTTTGAAAAAGCTAGCCTTTGCTTTCCTAACTGACTGAGTATATTGGTTCCTGACTTCCCTGAAAAGTTGCATATAGTCGGACCCATTACAGAGGGGTAGTCGGACCCATTACAGATGCAGGCAATGAGGCAGTGATTGCTGAGATCCTGGTTGAAGACAGTAGAGGTGTATTTAGAGGGCAGGTTCGTCAGGATGATATCTAAGAGGGTGCCCATGGTTACGGATTTAGGGTTGTACCTGGTAGGTTCCTTGATGATTTGGGTGAGATTGAGGGAATCTAGCTTAGATTGTAGGATGGCTGGGATGTTAAGCATGTCCCAGTTTAGATCACCTAACAGTACAAACTCTGAAGATAGATGGGGGGTGATCAATTCACATAGGGTGTCCAGGGCACAACTGGGGGCCGTGGGGGGTCTAAAACAAGCGGCAACGGTGAGAGACTTGTTTCTGGAAAGTTTGATTTTTAAAGTAGAAGCTTGAATTGTTTGGGCACAGACTTGGATAGTAAGACAGAACTCTGCAGGCTATCTCTGCAGTAGATTACAACTCCGCCCCCTTTAGCAGTTCTATCTTGTCAGAAAATATTATAGTTAGGGATGGAAATTTCAGCATTTTTGGTGGCCTTCCTAAGCCAGGATTCAGAAACGGGTAGGACGTCCGGGTTGGCGGAGAGTGCTAAAGCAGTGAATAAAACCAAACTTAGGGAGGAGTCTTCTAATGTTAACATGTATGAAATCAATGATTTTACGGTTACAGTGGTCAACAAATGAGAGCGCCTGTGGAATGGGAGTAATGCTGGGGGCTGCAGGGCCTAGGTTAAGCTCTACAACACCAGAGGAACGAAGGAGGAGTAGGATAAGATTATGGCTAAAGGCTAAAAGAACTGGTCGTCTAGTGCGTCCGAGAACAGAGAGTAAAAGGAGCAGGTTTCTGGGCGCGGGAGAATAGATTCAAGGCATAATGTACAGACAAGGGTATGGTAGGATGTGAGTACAGTGGAGGTAAGCCTAGGCATTGAGTGACGATGAGAGAGGTTTTGTCTCTAGAGGCACCATTTAAGCCAGGTGCGGTCACCGCATGTGTGAGGGTGGAACATAAGGGCTAGCTAAGGCATAATGAGCAGGGCTGGAGGCTCTACAGTGAAATAAGACAAAAATTACTAACCAAAACAGCAATAGACAAGGCGTATTGACATTAGGGAGAGGCATGTGTAGCCGAGTGATTATAGGGTCCAGTGAGTAGCTAGGCGAGCTGGAGGCACGGCGATTCAGACAACTAGCAGGCCGGGGCTAGCAGCAGGCTAGCAGATGGGCCTCAGGGGAACGTCGCAACGGGAGAGTCTGTTGAAACCCCCTCAGACGGTTACGTCGGCAGACCAGTCGTGATGGATCGGCGGGACTCCGTGTCGGCAGCAAAGGTTCCAGGCCAATTGGCAGAAGAGGTATTGAAGCCCAGGAATTATCTGATGAAATTCTTCAGCTAGCCGGGAGAAGGGCCTAGCTTCAGGCTAGCTCCAGGCTAACGGATGCTTGCTTCGGGACAGAAACCCCCTTGGACGGTTACGTCAGTAGACCAGTTGTGATGGATCGGCGGAGCTCCGTGTCGGCAGCAAAGGGTCCAGGCCAATTGGCAAAAGAGGTAATTGAAGCCCAGGGATTGCTTGATGGAATCTCTTCAGCTAGCCAGGAAAAACGCCTAGTTCGAGGTTAGCTCCAGGCTAACTGGTGCTTGCTTTGGGACAGAGACGTTAGACAGGAGTAGCTGCGATGATCCAGAGTAGGTTCAGAGCTTGCAGTAGGAATCCGGGGGTGTGGTAGAGAAAAGCAGTCCGATATGCTCTGGGTAGATATCGCTCTGTGCAGGCTGGCAGGAGTTGCCTGGGCTGAAGCTGGCAGTCCGGGTTAACGATGATGACCGCTAGCAGTGTCTAACTGACTACTAGCTAGTAGCTAGTTAGCTGGCTAGCTTCTGAAGGGGGTTCCGGTTCAAAAGTCTAAAAATAGCAGATCATACCACATTGGGTGAGGCGGGTTGCAGGAGAGTATGTTACGAAATATATACACAGAAAAACAATATATACAAGGGACGGGACAAGACAATCAAAACAGACGTCCCCACTGCTACGCCATCTTGGACAATTAGAATTACTAGAACATTAGCAGCTAACACGTCAACCTTTATGGTTTCCTTATTAGGACAGCCTCAGACTCAGGAGATGGAGTCCTTCTGACTCTGACACCAACTTCTTGTGACTCTGAGGATGTCCTAATATGGACACCTTATTCTGTGCAAGAGTAAAAACGAATTTAGAGTGATGGCAGTTGCTTATGTCGGATGGCCTGCCTGCTGTCGGCCTGTCGTTAGCATGTTTTTCACGGCCTTGAATAAAAGACCCCTGTTCTTAGCATGCTAATAATGCTACGCTCAGTGTGTTGCGCTTGGCGCTGGCATGGGGGCGTTGTGAGCATGTCAGTGTGATAAGAGAAAAGCAGGGTGCATGTTCACATAGCTTATCATACATTGCCAGGAGAGCGTTACGCCGGCCTTTAACAGTGCTACAACCTCAAAGACTACAACCTCAAAGACTACACACGGTACAGGGGTGGGGGAAGTGTGTGTGTTCCAAATAGGTCATTTGTTACTATGTATTGAATTGCGCCTGTTTATTTCTGTTGGAGATAGACTTGACAGTGAGGTATTGGGGCAATGATTAAGGCTTGTGAGCTTAGTGTTGCTCCATGTTGTGTTCCCACCTACACGTGCACACACACGCGCACATGTACACGCCTCAGCACATGCATACAATAAAAAAAACACACACACACACACACACACAAAATCCCATCCATACAGTTACGAAAATAGACAGACGGCAAGAAGGTGGCCAGCTTAAATTCTAAATGCAAGCAATGTATGTAAAGCATGTGTTGGATCCAGTTTAGATGCACACCCTGGCATGATTTTCATTTAAATGTATCTCATTTAGAGTATGGTTGAAGTCCCGTTTCTACCCCTTCACTTAAGCATAGCCCCTAAAGCCCAATACCTCTGTCCCTGTTGGCCTACCTGCAGTGAAAATATCGGTGGTGACTTAACGGCGAAGGATTAAACTCTAGGGTGTTTAGTCTGGCACACAGAAACAGCGTTCTAATATCACTGATCTACAGGTGGGCTGGCGTCACATGGGCATGCCGACTGTAGCTTGCTAGACACAGATAAGCAGATTCATTGACATTGGGGACACTGGCATTGCTTCATTTTCAGACCTATTACACCTTATTGATTTGTGTCTCCAAGCTACAGCTTGGTTTCTAAACTCCCCAACACAAATAAGGCAGCGACTCCATGAACTCTGAATAAATCCAAGCTCAGGCTGAGCATTCCCCTTGTGAATTCTCCTTCTTATCACCACCATCATTTGTAAGTATTTTAGGTTCGTAATTAAACTCCTCCTGGTGCAGTATCCCTATTAAAACAACTTTTGATCACCCAGTGGCTTGATATATGGAGTGGGTGGTTGCAGCAAGCATGCAAATGTGAAATTTTGTCTCCAATCCACAGATGAAACGTTCCAAAACATCAAGGAGTCCCATCCCTTTATGCTCACCATCTCTACTTATTTAAATATTTTCCAGAGGAATCATACAGAATTTCGGCAATGTTTGATTGATTAAAATGTCTTTCCTGCCATTCAAAATGCATTTCCTTTTTAAATATACTTTCGATTTACCCCAAACAAAGAATATGTCTAGCATGAAATTAAAACAATGGGGTTTGCAGATTCATTAATGGAAAATGGAATGGGAAAGGAAGTAATATCTGACAATAAACAAGAGACAGACACAAAGAAAGAGAGATAACAAACAAAAGCAGTCCAAAGAACACATCCTTCATGACATCATACAATACATTCCAAACATCACATTTAAGTCCTAATAGGCACACTGTGACAAAGGCTTGACTCCACAGTCATTTAGCAGATGCTCTTATTCCGAGCAACTTACTGGAGCAATTAGGGTTAAATGCCCTGCTCAAGGGCACATTGACAGATATCTTTGAATTTGGGATTTGAACCAACAACCTTTCAGTTACTGGCATAACACTCTAACCTCTAGGCTACCTGTATGGAACTTCTAGTGACAAATATGAACAGTAGACATGGACCATACATTTTTGTTTATTTTACCTTTATTTAACTAGGCAAGTCAGTTAAGAACAAATTCTTGTTTTCAATGATGGCCTAGGAACAGTGGGTTAACTGCCTTGTTCAGGGGCAGAAAGACAGATTTTTACCTTGTCAGCTCGGGGATTTGATCTAGCAACCTTTTGGTTACTAATCCAACACTCTAACCACTACATCAAGTAATATAGTCATGTGTTTTACTTTGAACTGTTAATGGTGGTACTTCGTGCCTAAACCTAATGGTGAACCCAAAACACAGACCCGATGCATCCGAGTTGGACTGTCTCTGTACTTCTTCCTCCTCTTCCCTCACACTTTTCACTCAAGCTGTAATCAGTCAAAGGCCTGACAGTGTCTCTCTGTTTTCAGGGCCACGCGGGTCTTTGTCAGTCCAGATCTCTGGCGTCGGACAAGCCTGTATTGGACGCCGCCGCATCCCAGTCATTACTTCCACCTGTGTGACGACAGGCTGTCTTATCTGATCTGGTGTTGTGAGACTAGCTGAGCCGGTGATTAATAGACACAGGGCCGTGTCTGGGGCTGCCTGGAGCTCTGGCTGGGTATGACACAGAGAGGGAGGAAGAGATTGAAGAGCACATTATTAAACAGGAAGATGCGTGTATTATCACGGTAATTCAGTGTATAAGAGGGCATTTGGAGGTGACAGACAAACAAATGATAAGGACTGAAGACTGGAGACAGACTCATGATTGATATTTTTGTGTAACCATATTGTGAAACAAAACACAATCAAGCATGCACACAATCGAGCATGCACATGCTCACATATACACATGCGCATGCACACGCACACGCCCACACACATACACACACTCACACACACCCTTTCTTAATCTCTCGCTCTTGCTGCTCTTAAAAAAGCATGAGTGACAATGTTGCTTCTTTCTTCCCCGGCTGTTTCAAATTGAACGAGAGATAAGAATTATATTTAGGGACTCTTATCAAACTCATCTATTTACTGCTGGCTAATTCTTCTTTTCTCTCTTGCAAGACGAAGAAGAGTATTTTTGTTCCATCCATTTTCAGACCTCTAAAGAGAAGGGATATTTATCCCCTTTCTCTTTCTTTTTCTCTCTCCTCATCAAGCCTGTTGTACACTATATCATCAAACAAAAATAATACATTGTGGACCTGAATAGGCCATTCCAACATAGGCTTATGAACAGTTAGAACAGTAAAGAGTGAGCTCTATTAGACACATCTATTTTTCCAGCCTGAAAGTACACTTTCACTGTTTACCTGTTTCACTGTTTACTGTGGATGACAGTCTCTCCTATTGTCCATAGTCTATATGGGGCCAGGATAGACTGTCATCCATAGCTACTGCTAACTTGAGCTAACTTTAGCCACTGCTAAGCATAAAACAATGGGAGTGATAGGGCAAGCTCACCATGTAAGAGCTGGCTGTGTTGAATCAGTAGTCGTCCAGTGTTATTACCATAAATTAGTTGATAATGCTGGCTATGTTGAAACTGGCTCAAACATCAGTCTATATCCCACCAGCCCACATTAGCGCTCTTATAATTGTGACACTATGGCATATGCCATTTAGCACTGTATTTAGCCTGGTTTGATCTCATAACAGTGTCAGTCTTAAATCCAGATTTACCCATGCATCGTGACAGACCCACCTTAAATCATCCAGACCTCAAATCACTTTTTATTTATTTTTATTTTCTGAATCACAGTTTGACTTCACCTTATCTACCTCCTTTTTTCAGACATCCTGTCTGGGAATGTCATTGTTATATCTGGCTATAAGATTAGACTGAGAAGCCAGGTATTATGAAAGGCTTTTACAATCAAGAAGCCGAAGCGATAGGAAATATGACATGCTCAGGAAGAACATCATGTTGCATTTGATTTCTTTAGCTTTGTCGACATATTTCTAAATGCGATCTCAAATCAAAAGAGACAGTGATTCGAAACATATTGCTTTTGAATGAGTTCTGCATTCTCCAATGCCGTCAATACACTGTCATACATGACCAAAGTGCATCTGTAAGCAAATTAGTTGCATTGTTTGCATTGGCAAACTTGCAGAGGGCAGACAAAGATAATAAAGCACTCCACAAAAAACAATCCTCAGCTCCACTGTCCATATACTATATCTGAGTTGTGCATTGTCACCACCAGTGCTTTGTCTTCATTTAAACAGGACAGGTACAGAGATAGAATGCATTTTCATTTATAAAACATTTCCATGTTTAATAAATCAATCTACACTTCCATTGTCTGTCCATGAGTACTTTCTAATACTGTAATTTCTCAGGTAAGTTGGTGATCTGGGCTTGGTATTGTAGTATCTTTCACAATAAGAACCGCTTAGTGTTCACGGAAAATTCATCCATTAACATCCTGTAATACTTACAGTGCTTCAGCATTAAGCTTAGCTTTCATTACATTATAACATCATTCATATTCCACTGCATTAGGCTTCCAATGGGATGTAATGAGACCCGAACCATCATATGTGTGTCACAGCTGTGTTTGTTTGTATATCCTTGCCCAGGTCATCTGTTGCAGTTCTTGTCCTGTGGGGTGACAAAGTAGCTGGCTTACAATGCACAATTTCAGAATTTTCTCCGACGTTCCTCCCATTTTTAAAGGAGAGATCTCTTTCTCTGTTATGGAGCTGCTATGGCGTTGTGTCCTTGATTCTCGATCCATCTCTCCTCTCCTCCGATGCCTTTCCCATGCTCAGTCCCCCAAACCCCTCGATCGCAGTGGGCAGATTTTCTAATATCCATTACTTCCACAAGGGTCAGTGCAATCCCACTGGGTCCGCCAAATACTTGGCAGGTGCCGATAAAGGCCTCGCTCCAGACACTGTAATAACTTAACAAATCCCTCTATGACCCAGAATCCCCTTCACCAGCATTCGTCCACTATTTTCCATAAAGCCATTAAAATCTACCTCGTGTCATATTGGGAGTCTGGAGTCAGGGGTCGCAATGCACTGTTATGCTATACGTGTCTGAAATACTTTTTCTTTATATGAAAAGGGTCCGAGGGTAAACTATAAATAGAAAATAGTGGAGGATCCCGTTCCTAACCAGCTGTTGGTATGCTGTTGGAGCTGATTCCATTGATGTGTCTTAGAGCATGTGTCAGTATGTGTTCAATTCAGCAAGGCCAAGCGGACTAGCAGTTTCGGTCGTCCAGTTTATCTCTCTTTCTTTCTCTCCCTCTGATTGTCTTTTATCCCTTCCACCTTTCCCTTCCTCTTCCTCTCACACAGACTGTAGTTTTGATTGTGTTTCCTGGAGCTCGGATCCGACAATGATACCCGCCTCGCTGGGTATCTGACCGCCTCCCCTCCCCTCCCCGCTCCCAGCGTTCAACCTGCCAATCACGCTTTAGCCTCATCCAAGTGGCAATAGTGTTAATGATTCATTTCCCTTGTAATCCCTGCTCAGGCTGATAAGCACATGATGGGTGTCGTTATTTGTGGCTGTTCTTCATTGTTTGCTGTGTTAATTTAAGCCTCGGCGATCCATCCGTTGAGCCTCTCCGAGCAGAGAAAAACCCCAAAATGCATGAGCTGGGGTAATAGATTAGCACTCGCTAGCTGCACAATGGAGACCAAAACATTGGGGGGTGATTAATACTGTTATAAGAGGGCCATCAGTTTTAAAGAGTTGGAGAAAGATGAGCTCCTACGCCGATCACTCAGGCCTAAACTCAGAGCCTCCATAGGTCTAGATAGTGCTGTCATAGAAATGACAATACCAAGGTCATGAAGCCATGTCAGCTTATAGCAACTGACTTGGCACGAATCATGTCACAAACTGTTAGCTAGGCAAGCTAGCTGGCTAGTGGTATGCCCTTGCCAATTAGCTGACCTGACCATTTGCTGACATCATCTGTCATGACTGTCTATGTCTAATGTCATCATTATGACAGCATTATCATTATTTTATGACAGAAGGTTCAACTGAAGCATTCCCAAAATGTTTTCCCACCTTGAAATACAAACTCAGAGGACTTTGCTATGCAGAGTGTCTGGCTCAAAGGAACACCCTGTCTGACTTCAGTAGAGAGTCACTTTTCACATTCGATCTAGGCTCTAATCGTCACATAGCCTACTGTCTGTCAGGGCAAGGTGAACAGTCGCTCCCTCATAAAGACATCAGGCTAAACATCAATGGAGCGCGATGTGGGTAATAACAAGTTTCATGAACCCTTAAATCTGCCTAGTCTAATGACTTGGCTCACCTGTAGCATCATTTTGATGTGTCATGGTTTCTACTTTGTCATTTCAAGAGGAGGCGGCTGTGAGATGTCCCCGCTTCTGTTGAGGATCTTATCCCGATCTTATCCCGGTATTGGGATTCATTGTCATGTGACCATGGCGGGGAATTCAAAACTGCAAGAGTAATCATTTCAAAAAATCAAATAATCAACTATTTTCCTCCATTTGAAAGATATATCTCCTAAATCTAACCACGCTGTCCGATTTTCAGAGGCATTACGGAGAATGCATAAAGTTAGGTTATGTGAGGAGAGTACATTGACAATAGCTGCATGTAATGTTTAGCCAATTCAAAGAAGGGCATCAACAGACAGAAAACTAGCTAGAATTATGCACTTACCTTTGACAATCTGCATCAGATGACACTCATAGGACATTATGTTATACAATACATGCATTTTTAGTTCCATCAAGTTCATATTTATATCCAAAAACAGCATTTACAGTCGCGGTGAAATTCAGAATTTTTTTCGGCTCGAATGCACCCAGTGAATCCAGCATTACAAATCACGGAATTACTATTCGAAAACATTGGTAAATTATAATATTGTCATTCAAAGAATAATATATTATCATCTCGTAATTGCTACCGAAGGGCCAGATCTCAAAATAACTTTACTGGGAAATCACATTTTGTATAAACTGGGTACTATGCTAACAACAATAAGCTATATGCTAAGCTAAGCTAAGCTATACCGTTAGCATTAGCATCATCTAATATCGATAATAACATTCTAAATATCCCCTTACCTTTGATTATCTCCATCAGAAGGCGCTGCCAGAGATCCCAGGTCCAGAACAAATGTGGTTTCTTTTGACAAAGTTCATAATTTATGTCCAAATAGTTAGCGTTCAGTAGGCTCCCACAAAATGAGGTGGGCAGTGTAAAGTCACGTCGAAAAACTAAAGAAAACCTAGTAAATAATCTATTTACGTTTGTTTAAACATGTCAAACGTTGTTTAGCACTAATCTTTTGTTCCATTTTTAACGTGAAACATCAGTAAACATCAGTAATATTTTCACACAACCTATCAAGTGTCTAGAATAAACGATAATGACAAAGGCACTCTTCTCAGATTCATGCGCAGGCGCAAAAAATGAAGTGATGACGTGTCAACTTGTAAGCTTTCTAATTCGGTGTGTATTTATCACAGATGCTTCAAACAACTTTCTAAAGATCGTTGACATCTAGTGGAAGCAGTAGGAGTTGCGAACTGAATCCTTTCTCACTGTGGTATCTTTAAAACAATGACACTAAATAGTACAGTCACAAAATTCTCTTTTTTTTTAATCTATTTTTCACAGGTTTTTGCCTGCAATATGAGTTTTGTTATACTTACAGACACCATTCAAACTGTTTTAGAAAATTCAGAGTGTTTTCTATCCAAACCTAAACAATAATATGCATATTCTAGCTTCTGAGTTGGTGTAGGAGGCAGTTAAAAATGCGCACATATTTTTTTCCAAAATTCTCAATACTGCCCCCTGGCCTCAACAGGTTATTAACTGGACAGATTTATGTGCATCTGTGACTGGTGCCTGGCTGGCTTTATGTGTTTTGGAGCGAAAATAGTGTTGAAATACTCTGTTTTACAACTAAAGGCCATTAGTAGTTGCTTAACCTTGAATTAACCAAGTGACAGTGTTACTTGCCTCTGAGGATAACACCACATGTATTATTGATACGTTAGGTGTTCCCTTTGGAGTGCCTTGAACAGGTTTTGCACGCATGAGTTTGCATGCATTCTCAAGGCCACCTGCAGAATGGGCCAGTGTATCTATCCACTGCTTAAACAGCTCAACATGACATTACAGAAATGCCACCCAACAACTGATAAACACCTTCACCAGCAATTTACTACACAACTGCCACCTTCACCAAAATGACCACTCTTAAATATGACTTCATTCTGAATTTAGAGGGCAAAAAAGACCCAGATTCTCTGAGGGTCGTTTTTGCTCCGGTAACTGTCATAAGGCATAACAGCATTGGTCTAATTGAATGGATGCTGTCACAACTTTTAAAATAATGACCGCAATATGTCCTTAACAATGCAGCTAAATGTGGGTCTGAACAAACATTTCCCCATCTACTGTCGAGGACACATCCCTCATTGGGTCCCCTGCCATAAAGGACCCCTTGAAAAGGCAGCTTTTACACCATCATAAAAGCCTGTAATTATGGGCTGGTGCCAAGCGTCCCTGAAAGTCACCTTAGTTTCTTGCTGTTTGCGAGATGTGGCGATATTAATAAACTCATAACGTTAATGTGGGGGCTCTGACTTTCCTTCAGCTCTTTGACATCGTCAAACAATCAACCAATGACCTACAGATATAAATGCACAGTGCACGTACACACACCAACATGCATACAGTACATGCACTCACACACGTACGCATGTTCTGTACATCATAGAGATCCTACAATGAATATATCTATATGTAATTCTATGCTATACATACTCTCCATCTGCATCATGTACGGTATATTGTGATTAGCAACTTCATATGTGTTACCCATAGTCCTATTCTGTTACTGTGGAACCCTGCTTGCGGGTTACTACATGCCACGTCGCGAACTCTAAGCAGCCTCTAGCTATACACCAAATATTTGTTCTCAATAGAGTTTTCCCTAAATTGTGACTCACTGATTTGTCGATGGTAAAATATTATCCAGTATTTTTTTAGACAGCTCAGATATAATTTAAAAATATTTTCAAACTCATGTTGAATACTTTCCAGATAAAATCTCCAAACGATTAGTGCTGTTTGCCCATTCTCTTTTCATATTATTTTCATCTTTTTTTTGTGAGTCTTATCAGTTCCTCTTTTTGGAGCTCATTTCTTCCAGTCATAGTAAGGAAAATAATTACTTTCTCTCTGTACTTCCCACTTAGAAAACTATGATCACATAGTTCTGTTCTTATACCGCTGAAAGCCTTCTTCTTAAAAGGATACTATGCCATATCAAAATAACAAAATCAAATCAAATAGGTGTGCTCTACAGTTTAAAATGCAACATGTTGCCAACAATATAATACGATATTGAAAACCATTGCAATCTCAAAGTTGTTTTTAATAGAAAAAAAAAACAATTAGAAATGGAGTCAGAGTTATAAATGAGTTACAAAGGGCAGTTTATACAATAATATTGTTTGTCTTTCATGAATATTCCATAAAAACCACCAGATGCAAACACAAATGTGATTTGCCATGTCGGAAAGGTCCAACTGAATTAGATTTTCTGACTGCTGCCCTTCACGCAGCTCTCAAAAACACATAAAAAATAGAACCTGTCTCAGGCCTGTAGTGTACTCATGGACGTCCATGACCTCTGGAAATGATGGAACTGCTTGTATTTCTAGCACTAATTTCAAAAGAGGACTTTCTGGGAGAGTTGTGGTAGGTAATCTGGCCCTGGAGAGATGTCTGAATTAGAACCCGGTAACGCTGACCCACATTGACTCTGATTCAGTTAGGAGGCCAGAGGGCTCTAGTCCGTCCCTAACTCTACTCATGCTGCCAGAGTCACCCCAGAGTGGTGGGGCATATGCCCTTCTATTTCCTGCTTTTGTAGATACAGTATGTACTATGTAATGCATGACGGGGTCCTATGGAGTCATCCCATTCTCTCTGTGAGGACAATGATGGACAAAATCACAGCTACCATGGTTTTGATTGGATGTCTGTATCCATTACACCTGACATCGAAGCCCATTAATACTCGTGTGCAGTACAAATCAAGTTAGTAGTTTCCTATCTGCATTCAGTAGCTAAATAGGACGATATAAACACAGATATTCTATTAATTTTTATGTGTATGAACTAGTACAATTGAAGTTAAAGCATACTGCGTGCAGCAGACACTGACAGTGCAGGGGAGAGAAGGCATTGTACACTGAACAAAAATATAAACGCAACATGTAAAGTGCTGGTCCCATGTTTCATGAACTCAAATAAAAGATCCCAGAAATATGCCTGACAGGTGATGCATATCAATAATCTGAATAAACAGTATGATCATTGCACAGGTGCACCTTGTGCTGGGGAAAATAAAAGCCTCTCTAAGATGTACAGTTTTGTCACAAAACACAATGCCACAGATATATCAAGTTTTGAGGGAGCATGCAATTAGCATGCTGACTGCAGGAATGTCCACCAGAGCTGTTGCCAGATAATGTTATGTTAATTTCTCTACCATAAGCCGCCATCAAATTTGGCAGTACATCCAACCGGCCTCACACCTGCAGACCACATGTATGGCGTTGTGTGGGCGAACAGTTTGCTGATGTCAATGTCGTGAATGGAGTGCCCCATGGTGGTGTTGGGGTTATGGTATGGGCAGGCATAAGCTACGGACAATGAATACAATTGCATTTTATCGATGCAGTTTGAATGCACTAACATAGTGTGACGAGATCCTATTGTGAGATATCTGTGACCAACAGATTAATATCTGTATTCCCAGTCATGTGAAATCCATGGATTAGGGCCTAATTTACTTATTTCAATTGACTGATTTCCTCATGTGAACTGTAACTCAGTAAAATCAATGAAATTGTTGCATGTTGCATTTATATTTTTGTTCAGTGTAAATATACAGACCAAGAGTAAGGATTCTTTCTCTGGACAGGTAGACAGTGGGTATGTTGACTTTGTCAATCAAAATGGAAGGACTCACAGCTGGAATAGAAGACAGAAGTTCACTTAGCTTTGACTCCCCCATAATTCTCTAATTTCTCACTCACTTTATCTTTCTGTTTCCCTCTCTCTCAGATGTTCTCTTTCTGTTTCCTTCTCTCTCAGATGTTCTCTTTCTCTTTCCCCCTCTCTCAGATGTTCTCTTTCTCTTTCTGTTTTCCTCTTTCTCTTTATGTTTCCCTCTCACTTAGATGTTCTCTTTCTGTTTCCCCCTCTCTCAGATGTTCTCTTTCTGTTTCCCTCTCTCTCAGATGTTCTCTTTCTCTTTCCCCCTCTCTCAGATGTTCTCTTTCTCTTTCTGTTTCCCCCTCTCTCAGATGTTCTCTTAACATCTCTTAGATGTTCTCTTTATGTTTCCCTCTCTCTTAGATGTTCTCTTTCTGTTTCCCTCTCTCTCAGATGTTCTCTTTCTCTATTAATTTCCTCAATTTGTTTCAATTCCTTTGCCTTTTGTATAAGTCTCACCCTCGAATCATGGCCATGTTTCTCTTCCATTGCTTCCCTCTCTTTTCACTTTTCTCTCTCCTCTTTCTTCCTTTAGTCAGACACTCTCTGCCCTTCCCCTTTCCCTATGGAGCAGACTACAGCTGAGAATCCAGACCTGGTGGCCACTGATAAGGCCTCTCCTTTAAACTCCTGGTCCATGGGCTCAGTGTGTAGGGGGGGGGGGGGGGGGGGGGCATTATACATGAACACCACAACCCTGCAGTCAAAGCAGAGCCCAGCAGCCACAAACTGCATTTTACCCCTAACCAGAGGTGCACTCAGATTATCGGGTGGTAATGTCATCAGACCTTAGGGCCCATAAATTTCAGAGTGAATCAGGTTATTTAAGGTTATTTAATTATTCAAGGAAAGAAGAGCTATGAGGCTACTATGAGCAGGGTCATTTTCACACTGTATTAAACTAGGAGATCTATGGCAAACTCATGTATCATTTTTATGTAATTGGTTGTTGAGCTGGTGGTCTTTTTGCATTATGCTCTGAAAAGTCAAACAGTGAGCCCATTTCGGTTTAAATGTAATGGCATCTTAAATGTAGGGCTAAAATATAACGTTGACTTATCCCAAACTTAACATGTTAGCAGATTTTTGTTGAACTACAGAAGAAAGAGAAAAAAGTCATGAGGAAGTGTTCTTAAGCTGTCACCAAGGTAATTTATTTTTATCATGCCAATCTCTTTGCGGGTACTTGTGTAAGCCATAAGCCATCAGCAACAACACCTGTCATCTCTGTAAGCCCCAACATTGGAGCCTCGCAGAGCTACAGATGCCCAGATATCTCCTAACTATAGTTATACTACACTCTGCCTCCGAGATTATCATTTTTCTCTCTCTCTCTGTTTGTTTGCATAATGCAGATGGATGACGGGTTGTCCATTAATGCTTTAGAACTACACTTACTCATTGGCATTGCCTTTAAGGTGCACACAATATGACACAATGCAACTTTAGTTGCAATGTCTACATACTACAAGCACAGAGATGTGACAAGAACTCTAAAATGTAATTTCATTCTCTATCCCAAGGATAGTTTATACAGTATATCAATCTAAATCTTGGTATGATTAGGTAGAGTAACTTTGAATGAGGGCCAGGTTATGGTAGTTTGGTTGGACACCAGGGTTTCCTTTATCACATTGCTAAAACATCATTTAAATCTAAAACATGCTGTAAATAAGTTATGGACAGCCAAGTTGTGGTGTTACTGCTTTAGCACATATCGATTTTCTGAAGGATATCTAATGACTGGTTTGGATGACACCATGACACTCCTGCTTGTAATCTTCATCACTATTCAAAGACAATTATGGAGTAAGGAGCGCCATTGTAGAAGGCTAATCCTTTTACCAGAGCTCCTCAGGGCTCCCCGATAGATAGCCTGGTCCAGGATATAGACTCTAGCCACTCTAGTCCATCCCCAAAATTGTCTATTGATTTCCCCTTTTGACAGTTGTTAGTGGGAAACTTAATCAGACTGACCTACATTGTCCTATGAGGTACACTGTTGTGAAACACAAGTTGCCCATTCCCCTTGATTTTGTTTTGGTGCTATAATTGCATGCTGTTACTACTTGCGTAGAAAATCGATAGAAACAGTGCATGCTCAGCCCTACAGGTACTCTGGCTGATGCGGCGATGCACTGTGACAATCTAAAAGTAATAGGTAAACTAAATACAATAATGCATCTTCAAGAGTAGCGTATAATTAGCTAACTGAATTGAGGAATATAGTAAATTACGTGGATGTATTATAAACCCTTACTTGTGAATATTATTGAACACTGGTATACATTAGTGTGAAGAAAAGTAAATACATCTGATCAAAATTAAAACACATTTATATAATTTTTTTAACTCACATTCATGTTTCTTGCTTTTCTTATTCCTTGACTTACCAGAAACACTGGCAATAGTTGATATTATGAATTCATTACCTACCTTTCAAATGTTTCTAATTAACGGATATGGCCATTTTCTTAATGCGGTTTCCAAAAACTATTTCTTAAACAAGTGAACACCTTGCTCTCAAGTCATGGTAATATAATCTCACCAACTTTGTATTCTCTTAGACTTCTGGTTACTAACCTGAATAATTAATGCTTTATTGATTGCACCTGGTAAATAATTCTGTTGCATATTGATTGTCTTGTTTGGTTATTCCTCTTGGGTTCTCTCTCTTGTAAATCAACATATAAGTCTTATTTTCGATTAATGTTTTTTTTCCAAACTAGCATTTGAAATGTCCTTAGAGGACTCCCGTAGTGACTTACCACATGGACTGTTAATTAATTAATAAACACTTAAAAATATACTATTTTTCGGCACAATTTATTTATTCCATTAATTTAGCTGATACTTACAAACACATTAAAAGTCTCATGAAGTCTTTCATACATGCTATAAAAGAAAGTAAGCAGCACTGATGGTATAACAAGCTATCAATGTAGACATGAGGCAGGTTTCCATTGACCCAGGTTTATTCAACAAAAGCAATGATGCAATAAGAATTATTATGACATGTGTAATGGAAACAGCAGATATAAGATTATATTTTCTAAATTGCGACAATAAATGTACCCCGTTCGACAGGGGTGGAATTTTCTTTTGTCAAACTTTCTTTTTGCGACAAATGATGACGGAAACTGTGTTTTAAAAAAATAAATTCTGATTGCCGAATACTTTTAAAGATATGTGGGGCACGTGGTGTCATAGATGCTGTCACCAATTATTTGCAGAATTTGCCTAAATGGAAACACTTCAATCAGTACATTTTATTCGACACTTTAGTTTTAGAGTGATATTACATATATTACAGGTCTTTCTATCGACACAAGAAAGTTAAAGGGAAACACACCCTATCAGTCATTTGTCGCATCTACTTCCTGTGCGAACTTTCTAAGTGTAGACAAAAAAATAATTGGACAAGTTAATGGAAACATAGATACTGGCTGATCAACATCTGAGGGAGATGTCCAAAGTTTATCTGACCTCTCTTCTTAACAGAACCTGAACCTGTCTGCTTCATCCGTGTGATTCCCTCCATCAAAGCACTTCAATTAATATTCAGTGGATGGGCTATTGATGAATACTCAATGCTGACGAAATCCTCGTTTATGACATTTAACCCAGCGGGATTTTGTCATTTGTAATGTAGAGAGACATAATGGTTAGATATGAAGTCTGGCTGAACATACAGTATAACGTGTATTAATTAGCCAATGTGGTCAAGAGGCATTAACTCAAAACTATCCAGGCACAGCAGATTATGTTAATGTTCAAATGATGTAAATTACAGTGTGATTAAGCTTCCATTTCGAAAAAGAGAAAAAGGTGTTTTCAAGACATGAATTGTTGAATTGAAGATCTGTCGTCTTCTTATGCCGAAGAGAAGGAATCAGTCTAAGAGGGAATCTGGAGAGGCTTTATCGAACACAGAGTGCTTTGATCAATAGGTAAATCAATGGGTTTAAATAAATTAAGTTTAAAAAAAAAAGAAGGGAGGAAATGTTCTTAATACCGTCTGAAACTCTTAATGATGGTTAATCTTTAATGGAGTTTCAGACACCAGCCCAGGGTCCATCAGTCACCCCTAAGGGCAGATGTGTTGAGTCTTGCCTTGGGTCTTACACTTATCCTCTCTGTCCGTGTCTGTGTGTCTCTTGCTATCTTTCACTCTGTCTATTTCTTCTCTGCTGACTACCAACATCCTTCTGTAATCATCTCACTCTCTGCCTAGTCTCTGTACAACACACACACACAGTTGCACACGCACACACGCACACACTAACACATATGCATATACAATTGAGTGTCAGTACTTGAGCTATAACAGTCCGTTAGTCTTGTGAATATTGACGCCCATGGTCATTCCACTCAATGTACCATTAACATTTTTTTCCCCCCCAATAGTGTTAAAGCTGAAGTAAGTAGCCTCTCAGCAAGTCATGATATGTAGAATTTATGGTTTTCTCCCCCGATGGATGTTATGCAGCTTTAATTACCCTAGGTATTAATACAATGTTTGCTCTTCGTACTGAATCTCAGTGGTATAATGGACTGCTAATTTTTCACACTATCTGGCAGAATATCATTACACAAAGCTATAAAGGAGAGATGGCAAATAAGAGACTTGCATTCTTGCATTACTCTGCTACACAGGCTTGGGTAATAATAATAATTATACCACCGGGAGGCAAAAGCAAGTGCAGATTTCTCACTAGCGCAATGTGGGATCTATAAAATAGGATTTGGATAATGGAAATGCATGTAGGATTGCTGTAGATTTTGTGAAACAAGCTAAAGATTTTGTTTTTGTTGAATGTCCATGGGGTATGTTTAAAAAGTCTGTTTGATTTGTAAGTGTGTTATCTAGTAATGTAGATTAGTGGCCTGTTGTTTTCCACATTTCCTACTTCCTAGCTCCAATACATTACTATCACCACTGTAACTAACCTAATATGAACCATCGTGTCACGCCCTGACTATAGAGAGCCCTTGGTTCTCTATGGTGTAGTAGGTCAGGGCGTGCCTAGGGGGTGATCTAGTATGTCTATTTCTATGTTGGTGCTAATATGGTTCCCAATTAGAGGCAGCTGTTTATCGTTGCCTCTGATTGGGGATCATATTTAGGTAGCTATTTCCCCACCTGTGTTTTGTGGGATATTGATTGATTGTTAGTGTGTTTGGGTACTACATCCTCACGGTCCTTGTAAGTTTTGTTATTTAGTTTTGTTAGTTTCACTTAAATAAATATGTGGAACTATACTCACGCTGCGCCTTGGTCTGCTCATTTCCAAGAAAGTGACACAGCTAATGATATAAGGCAACAAGACAGAGCTTGCATGAGTCCAGGGTTGTGTTCATTAGGCATCAAACAGAAGAAAACAGACTGAAACAGGCAGTAGTAACCTGAACTTGTCCAACAACACTTATTTCCAGTTTCTATTGCAAAACGTTTTAAAACATTGTCTGTTGCATGCCTTAACACAACCCAGTTTAAAGTCACCAGAAATTGTTCCTTAATAACAGTGTATTTGTCGGCTCTACCCGAGCAGGGTTCGGCTCTTCCTCCCCAACTGGGGTCATTAGTCGATGGCTGATCCGGTAGTCGATAGCTGGCTGCTGGGCTCTCTTCTCCTCCACTCCAAGCCGGGCCGAGCCGGATGTGTCCCTGTGTCTGTAGCCACGGGGGACAACAAACATACAATTAGAGCATGTACTGATCTACAACTTGGAATCAAACTCACACATTAGGCGTAAGCATTTTCCATTATTAGTGCTACAGCAAGCGTTGTATGAGTTTCCTTATTGGTAGCCTCATAGTTGATGGCTGGATGGATGCCGGCTGTCCCTCGCTCAGGGAACGGGCCTGCTGGGCTGTGTTGTAGTGTAGACTTTCGCAGCTGAGCTGAGTGTGTCCCCCATGTCTGCTGTCGCAGGGGACAAAAAACATACATTAGAGTATGTACTGATCTACAATGGGAGTCACATTCACACATTCAAAATAAGTACTTTCCTTTACAAAGACTTTGGAAATGAGTATTTTTCCCACAGGCACAGATGTTCAGCGGAGAGGGACAGTGGTCGAGGAGCAGCGAGGAGTCAGACATCCATCCGTGGAGAGGTTTCTGGCATTTAAAAAATATATATATATTTTACCTTTATTTAACAAGGCAAGTCAGTTAAAAACAAATTCTTATTTTCAATGACGGCCTATTTGGTAAATAGTTTGAAGAGGGAGGAGTTGAAAGCGAATTGGCAACATCTGTCTCTTAGTCAATGTAGCCCATGCCAATCTGGGGAATCACAGTACATCACGCAAGCAAGCAAATAGTTAATGCAATACAATTTCACACGTGAGAATGTCAGAAGTTAAGTGAAGGCAATCGTTGTAACCAACACAGCACACATGAGTGAAAGGCACTTGTAAAATACGGGATGAGAGCAAAATAAATGCTACAATAAACTCGCTGAATATATAAAAAATATAAGATAGAATGGCAGTCTCTATTTTAGCATGAGTCAGTGTCATTTGTGACCTATTAACCCTTTATAAACCTGTTGGGAATGATACTTTAATGCAAATTGTTACCTTGTTACCAGCAATGTAATATCTACTCCTTCTGTAAGAAATGTTTTTGTTCTGCTCATGTCTTTTCTTGGTTGGCTGTGCCACTTGATGTCCACTCATCAGTAAGGAGTTTTGGATCATTAGCCAAAAAGTGGATCATGCCCGTCTCCTCAAATAATACTCTAGCAACTGCTCATCGACTCATCTCATAGTAAAATAACATCCATATTAGATCTCTATCGTCCTCTATACATAATACATTGGGTTTCTGTTCCTGAAGGTAGATATAAGGTATACTTACACAGCAACAAATATCTATTGTCAAATCAGGAATGTTGTGATCCTACCACAAACTGTTGTAGTGGTGAAGAAATTGGCATAAAGTATATTTTGCTTATAGTGTACTGTGGCGACACCGCTACAGTGTATAGGCTACTGTATGTGTGACAAAACACCATTAGATTCTAGTGTCTTAATGTCACGCCCTGATCTGTTTCACCACTCCTTGTGCTTGTCTCCACCCCCCTCCAGGTGTCGCCCATCTTCCCCATTATCCCCTGGGTACTTATACCTGTGTTCTCTGCTTGTATGTTGCCAGTTTGTCTTGTTAGTCAAGTCAACCAGTGTTTTGTCTCAGCTCCTGCTTTTCCCCAGCCTCTCTTTTTCATGCCCTCCTGGTTTTGACCCTTGCCTGTCTTGCTT
Source organism: Salmo trutta (assembly GCF_901001165.1). Taxonomy (NCBI): domain Eukaryota; kingdom Metazoa; phylum Chordata; class Actinopteri; order Salmoniformes; family Salmonidae; genus Salmo; species Salmo trutta. The sequence continues at coordinate 48,021,737 of NC_042959.1, read as the reverse complement.
CTGAGCCCGCCTGCCTGACCTCTCTGCCTGACCCTGACCCTGAGCCTGCCTGCCGTCCTGTACCGTTGCCCACTACTCTGGATTATCGACCCCTGACTGCCTTGACCTGTCATTTGCCTGCCTCTGTTGCTGTAATAAACATTGTTACTTCAAGACAGTCTGCATTTGGGTCTCACATGAAACCTGATACTTAAAACACATTCATAGTTTACATTGCTAGTTGCCCCTTCTTCTGAATACGTACCGTAGCCCGTTTTCCACTAGCCATCTTTGGACCAATGTCCATGTGACATCAAATGGAACAGTGTGTTCACATAAAAATAACCTAATGAAAATGTTCAATAATCCCAAGGTTAATAGCGCTATTCATATTGGACTAAGTCTGCTCTTTCAATAGAGAATAATCAACAGTCTAATCAAGGTCTTTCAAAGAGGTCCTTTGTTTGGTGATGTATGCTGGGCGTTTGTTCCCTATAAAAGGGGTCCTGTCTAATTCAGGATGTAATTCTTGTGCTATGATATTCACTTTGTTTCACTGAGGGCAATGAATGGGGGGCATTCGATGAATCAAGCTCTAATGCGAACATTATCCTTCAGAAGTTTGTGCCTCTCGACTAATGTCTGTCTCAATGGAGCTGGAATGAAGGCGGCTGATTTTATTGTCTATGACAAGCACTTATTTTCGCCAATGGTCATAGTTCACGCTACTGCCATTTTATAATGGAAAGTAAGTATGTGTGACAAAGGGACTAGAAGGCATGTCTGAACCATTCGTAGTACATAGTGCACTACGATGGGAAGACTGAAATAGATTAATCACACGTGGATACTCCCTGAAAAGTGTTTGGAAATCAGAGCCGCTGGAGCATGATTATCCACAAATGTTTGTGGTAAACAACCTACAAATTCAACAATAAAGAACAAAAGAGGAAAGGAGTTTCTCAATGTGGAAGCACTCCAATTACTTTCATTTGGTAGGAGGACAAGATAACAAGAATATAACTGTAAAATGTAAACGGCTCAGGCGAGAAACATCTCTCCACTACTAGAATCACAACTTCCAATCTCTTGAAGCACCTGCAAAAGCAACACACCAAGCCAAAACTTGTAGCGAAAGACCCCCGAGGCCTGACCACTGCTGCTGAAGATTACATCCAAACACTCAAGGCTTGAGTCATTCTGGAGGACAGGCTGTAACCCAGGGAGATCTAAACAAGCTTGTAGCTGGGTATGTAGTAGACATTGTTTACATTGAGTGAGGACGCACAATGTTTTGGGGTGTTAAGCAAAAGTAATATAACAAGTATTATAAACTGGGTGGTTGGAGCCCTGAACGCTGATTGGCCGAAAGCCATGGTATAGCAGACCGTATACCACGTGTATGACAAAACATTTATTTGTACTGATCTAATTACGTTGGTAACCAGTTTCTAATAGCAATAAGGCACCTCGGGGTTTGTGGTATATCGCCAATATACCACGGCTTAGGGCAGTATTCAGGCACTCCGCTTTGTGTCGTGCTTAAGAGCAGCCCTTAACCGTGGTATATTGTCCATTTGTCACACCTCCTCTGGGCTTATTGCTTAAGTGTATACTTTTTGCCAGGGAGTAATAAGTGAAGTAATGTGCTACTGTTGAAATAAGTAACGAGTAATAGGTAATATATTACTTTCTTTGAGTAACGACCCCAACACTGATTTGTTCTCTTTTGTTGTTTTCAGTGAACCCTTTTGGTCAAGTCCTGCCTTTTTGTCGAGGAGGCGGGGGAAATCCAAGCCACAGGTTGACGCGGAGTCACTTGAAATGAGGTTGACTGACCTGGGAACGGAGAACAAAGCCAGCATCAAATGAAAGAAATGAAAAGAAGGAGAAAAAGTTATTAGATGTACTGAATCATTTTACTTTGTAGCTGACAGGGATTGGATAGCGAATGAGATCAGACTGTGATTCGCAACTTGGGGCAGAATGTGTTAGGGTGTTTTCACACGTGTTCCCTTTCAGCCAATTGTTGTGCAGTGTGAGTGCTCCAAAGGAACTCAGATCTCTCAGAAGAGCCCCCCGAAGCGAACTGAACCGAGAATCTTGAGAGTTGGTCTGAGTTTGGTTCACTTGAACTCTGATTTAGTGCAACGTGAACACAAAGCTCGCCAGGTTCACTTATCATTATTCAAACACCAAGCACTAGGCTACTGCAACACTGTTTCCCCTGCCATAACTGCGACATTAGAGCCACAAACTGCTGTAAATATGCAGGTTGGCGGTACAATTTGGAATACGCCATTTTCAATTAAAGCATTATTTAATCAGCAATTCTTCTTTTGCCATTGATCAAGTAACGTGAATATTACATTTTGATGATCATTTTAACTAAATGCAAACTATTAGCTTCCAAAATGTACACTGAGTATACAAAACATTGCTCTTTCCATAACATAGAATGACCAGGTGGATCCAGGTGAACGCTTTGATCCCTTATTGACGTCACTTGGTAAATCCACTTCACATCAGTTTAGATGAAGGGGAGGATACAGGTTAAATAATCATTTTTAAGCCTTGAGACAATTGAGACATTTTTTTTAAAAATATTTTTTATTTCACCTTTATTTCACCAGGTAGGCTAGTTGAGAACAAGTTCTCATTTACAACTGCGACCTGGCCAAGATAAAGCAAAGCAGTTCGACACATACAACAACACAGAGTTACACATGGAATTAACAAACATGGATTGTGTATGTGTGCCATTCAGAGGGTGAATGGGCAAGAAAAACAATGTAAGTGCCTTTGTGTCAAGAAATGCAATGCTGTTGGGTTTTTCATGCTCAAAAGTTTCCGGTGTGTATCAAGAATGGTCCACCATCCAATGGACATCCAGCCAACTTGACACAACTGTGGGAAGAATTGGTGTCAACATGAGACCTTGTAGACTCAATGCACAATGAATTGAGGGGGTTCTGAGGGTTAAAAGGGGGGTGGCGGTTGCAACTCAATATCAGTAAGGTGTTCTTAATGTTTGGTATTCTCAGTGTATGTAAGTACATCCCTAGCTGTTCGATAACAGGTTCAGATGGTATGGCTTGTCCTGCACAGTGTACTTACCCAGAGTGCATTGAGTGAATGTTGGAAAAATATCTTGGTTCATTTCTAAACATAGCGATGTGAATGCAAAGAGGACTCACACCGCAAAAATGTTGAAGTGAACTGGCAAGAAGGCTGAGTCCTAATTTAAAGGCAAAGGCAGTGTGAATACTAAGACAACAGAGTTCTTTTGCTTTTTTTCACCCCAGAGTTCACTTTCAAGTGGACTGAGACCAGTTCTTTTACAGTTTTTCCAAATTATTTACGCACTAAAACTGGTCCATGAGGCACAATGACCCAAAACTCATTTAGCAGGACCATACACCAAATCTGCAATACTACTGGCACATTTTTGGCTTTACACTCAGATTGTAATTCCATAACAAACATTTGGCAAAACACAACACACAAATCTCTACCTTTGGCTCAATTTTCTCAACTAAAATCTCTTGCATGAAAATTTTAAATAAACACTGTTCAACAAGCTAAGCTCAATTATCAATTGATCACTTTCACTCTTTACATGTGCAAACACTAATTGTGTAAATGTTCACTTTGCAATCAGACCTTTGGTATGTTTAAAAAGGTGAGTATTCCTGTGTTTGGAGAACAACAGAAGCAAACTTGGCAGAGAGAGGTAGAGGTGGAGGTGGAGGCTGGGGTGGAGGTAGAGGTAGAGGTGGAGGTAGAGGTGGAGGAAGACGAAGAACAAGGAGACCTTGAGAGAGGCTGGGCAGAAAGTGCAGCCCAATCTGAGCCGCTTCACCGTAGCATCCATCACCCGGTCGTTCCAAAATGAGAATAGGTATGTACTGCAGACATTGGACCTATCTACAACTTTTACTACTTGACAGAAGTACAACATAAAGCACAGTAAAGAATGTAGATTCCATTACATATTGTAAGAGGAAAGAATGTAAATGTTTCATGTATTACTGTATGTTTGAAATTGGAAGCTATACTACTTTGTAACATGTTTATCTTGTATACTGGCTTACTGTACTGTTTACTGTACTGTATGCTATTTTGTTTTTGTAGAACTGAAAGACGACAACCACGTGGTGGTAGAACACGTCTATTTCAGACAAACTGTCATGGATCCCACCGGAACTTTCATCACGCACACCTGTCCCCTGTTCCCACTGATTAGTATGTGTATATATGTGCCATTTGGTTTCCAGGGTCTGGTCGATTATTGTTACTATGTCCGTTGGTGCGTGTGAGTACCTGTGCTGTGTGTTTTGGCTTTCGTGCCCTTGTGGATCGCGCAGATGATAACTGGTCTCGTCCTGTGCGTTATTGAGCGTGTGTGTGTTTATTCAAGGTACTCCTCGCTCTTTTGTTTGGGTTACAACCCTGTGTTTTTGTATAGTGTTTGTTTGGTCTTCGTCCCCGTGCCTTTACACGGCACGACGTAACTTGGGTACAATAAAAAACACTATTACGCATTCCTGCACCTATCTCCCGAATCAGAATAATCGACCATTAAGGGAGACAGTGGGAATGGCCCATCAGACGACACTGCGACTGGTCCGTCCGGCACCGCCGCAACTTCAGCAGCTGCAACTGGGTCATCCGACGATGCAACTTTGGCAGCGGCAACTGGCCCGTCCGACGACTGATCGCAAACCCCATGAACGTATGGCCCTTCTCCAGGCAATGGAAGAGACCTGTGGTGACATTCCAGCAGAGTCCTGTCAGGGTTGGATGCGTCATGCCAGAAGATATTGCCACCGCTGTCTGGTCAAGGAGAATATCGCCTATGACGTTGATGGAAATCTGCGGCCGCACCAAAATAACAGACATGACTGATTTTGTTTTCGCAATGGATTATTTGTTTCTTGACTTATGATTTAGATTTTACTGTATTTTAAGAGTTTCTTTATCTATTACGTACAATTGACTTAACATACAATACAGTAGTACAAAACTGGCAATTTTTCTTTCTTTGAATTTGCTAAGTATATTTACTGTATGTTTGCATTTTTACTTTATGTGTGCTTACAGTATGCTGTTTGACATGTATTGAGTCATGTTGAAATATAAAACTAACCTTTTTGCATTTCTATTCCTTTCTTGTTTGAGTACACACTAACAATATACATTATAATAACAAAATCTTAGTCATTACACTAAAATAGGTTCTGGTAGCAGTGTTTGGAATATGTCACATTAGTGTGTTCTCGGTTGTCACTCAACTGCGGCGGCAGGTAGCCTAGTAGTTAGAGTGCTGGGGCAGTAACTGAAAGGTTGTTAAATCAAATCCCCGAGCTGACAAGGTAAAAATCTGTCGTTCTGCCCATGAACAAGGCAGTTAACCCACTGTTCCCAGGCTGTCATTGTAAATAAGAATTTGTTCTTAACTGACTTGCCTAGTTAAATTAAAGTTATATTCTTTTGATGTGTGACTCATTTGTATGCAGAGTTTCATTTGAGCAGGGAGTACATGATTTTGATTGCTTAGTTTCATTTTGCAAGATCTCTATAGGGTTTGGGGAAATTGGCTAACTGTTTTGTGTTATGTTTTTGGAGTTTTGAGTACCTGAGATATAGTTTCAGCAAACATTTGTTAACAATTAAGAAAAACTGTAAAGAGGACTATATTTGAAAACACCCGTTGATGTCCTATCGTTCGAGACACCATAGACACTGAAGAAGAAACACACATGCATGTTAACACACGGTTGTTTTTTGGGGAAAATGTAAAAGCTGATGCACATATCTTAAACGAGTGCAGTTAGTAAACTAAATAGCATGGAAAAGGTTAAGGACATAATTTCTCTACTCCTGTCTGACCCTCACCAAATGATTCCTTTACAGCAGGGTGACTCATTCCTCTGATGTTCCAGGTGGGTAATTCAAATCAAATCACATTTTATTAGTCACATGCGCCGAAAACAACACCTTTCAGTGAAATGCTTACTTACGAGTCCCTAACCAACAATGCAGTTTAAAAAAAATACGGATAAGAATAAGAGGTAAAAAGTAATTAAAGAGCAGCAGTAAAATAACAATAGCGAGACTAAACTCAGCAAGAAAAGAAACGTCCTCTCACTGTCAACTGTGTTAATTTTCAGCAAAGTTTTCCTGTGTAAATATTTGTATGAACATAAGATTCAACAGCGGAGACATAAACTGAACAAGTTCCACAGATATGTGACTATCAGAAATTGAATAATGTGTCCCTGAACAAAGAGGGGGTCAAAATCAAAAGTAACAGTCAGTATCTGCTGTGGCCACCAGCTGCATTAAGTACTGCAGTGCATCTCTCCCTCATGGACTGCATCAGATTTGCCAGTTCTTGCTGTGAGATGTTACCCCACTCTTCCACCTAGGCACCTGCAAGTACCCGGACATTTCTGTGGAAAATGGCCCTAGCCCTCACCCTCCGATCCAACAGGTCCCAGATGTGCTAAATGGGATTGAGATCCGGGCTCTTTGCTGGCCATGGCGAGAACACTGACATCCCTGTCTTGCAGGAAATCGCGCACAGAACGAGCAACATGGCTGGTGGCATTGTCATGCTGGAGGGTCATGTCAAGAGGAGCCTGCAGGAAGGGTACCACATGAGGGAGGAGGATGTCTTCCCTGTAACACACAGCATTGAGATTGCCTGCAATGACAACAAGCTCAGTCCGATGATGCTGTGACACACCGCTCCAGACCATGACAGACCTTCCACCTCCAAATCAATCCCACTCCAGAGTACAGGCCTCGGTGTAACGCTCATTCCTTCGAAGATAAGCGCGAATCCGACCATCACCCCTGGTGAGACAAAACCGCGACTTGTCAGTGAAGAGCACATTTTGCCAGTTCTGTCTGGTCCAGCGACGGTGGGTTGTTGCCGGCGATGTCTGGTGAGGACCTGCCTTACAACAGGCCTACAAGCGCTCAGTCCAGCCTTTCTCAGCTTATTGTGGACAGTCTGAGCACTTATGAAGGGATTGTGTGTTTCTGGTGTAACTCGGGCAGTTGTTGTTGCCATCCTGTACCTGTCCCGCAGGTGTGATGTTCGGCTGTACCGATCCTGTACAGATGTTGTTCCACGTGGTCTGTCACTGCGAGGATGATCAGCTGTCCATCCTGTCTCCCTGTAGCACTGTCTTATTCGTCTCACAGTACGGACATTGCAATTTATTGCCCTGGCCACATCTGCAGTCCTCATGCCTCCTTGAAGCATGCCTAAGTCACGTTCATGCACATGAGCAGGGACCCTGGGCATCTTTCTTTTGGTGTTTTTCAGAGTCAGTAGAAAGGCCTCTAGTGTCCTAAGTTTTCATAACTGTGACCTTAATTGCCTACCGTCTGTAAGCTGTTAGTGTCTTAACGACCGTTCCACAAGTGCATGTTCATATTGCTATGGTTCATTGAACAAGCATGGGAAACCGTGTTTAAACCCTTTAAAAGGAAGATCTGTGAAGGGATTTGGATTTTTAAGAAATTATCTTTGAAAGACAGGGTCCTGAAAAAGGGATGTTTCTTTTTTTGCTGAGTTTATATACAGAAGGATACCGATACAGAGTCAATGTGCGGGGGCACCAGTTAATTGAGGTAGTATGTACAGTACATGTAGGTCGAGTTATTAAAAACTTCTTAAGGCAGTATTCAGAAGTCCTCTCTGCCTCCTTCTTTCCACTCCTCTCCTCTCCTCTTTTGACCTCACCCTCTCACCTTCCCCCCCTACTCACAAGGCAGGCAATACGCTTGACCTCATCTTTACTAGATGCTGTTCTTCCACTAATCTCATTGCAACTCCCCTCCAAGTCTCCGACCACTACCTTGTATCCTTTTCCCTCTCGCTCTCATCCAACACTTCTCACTCTGCCCCTACTCGGATGGTATTGCGCCGTCCCAACCTTCGCACTCTCTCTCCCGCTACTCTCTCCTCTTCCATCCTATCATCTCTTCCCTCTGCTCAAACCTTCTCCAACCTATCTCCTGATTCTGCCTCCTCAACCCTCCTCTCCTCCCTTTCTGCATTCTTTGACTCTCTATGTCCCCTATCCTCCTGGCCGGCTCGGTCCTCCCCTCCTGCTCCGTGGCTCGACAACTCATTGCGAGCTCACAGAACAGGGCTCCGGGCAGCCGAGCGGAAATGGAGGAAAACTCGCCTCCCTGCGGACCTGGCATCCTTTCACTCCCTCCTCTCTACATTTTCCTCTTCTGTCTCTGCTGCTAAAGCCACTTTCTACCACTCTAAATTCCAAGCATCTGCCTCTAACCCTAGGAAGCTCTTTGCCACCTTCTCCTCCCTCCTGAATCCTCCTCCCCCTCCCCCCCCCCTCCCTCTCTGCGGATGACTTCGTCAACCATTTTGAAAAGAAGGTCGACGACATCCGATCCTCGTTTGCTAAGTCAAACGACACCGCTAGTCCTGCTCACACTGCCCTACCCTGTGCTTTGACCTCTTTCTCCCCTCTCTCTCCAGATGAAATCTCGCGTCTTGTGACGGCCGGCCGCCCAACAACCTGCCCGCTTGACCCTATCCCCTCCTCTCTTCTCCAGACCATTTCCGGAGACCTTCTCCCTTACCTCACCTCGCTCATCAACTCATCCTTGACCGCTGGCTACGTCCCTTCCATCTTCAAGAGAGCGAGAGTTGCACCCCTTCTAAACACTCGATCCCTCCGATGTCAACAACTACAGACCAGTATCCCTTCTTTCTTTTCTCTCCAAAACTCTTGAACGTGCCATCCTTGGCCAGCTCTCCTGCTATCTCTCTCAGAATGACCTTCTTGATCCTAATCAGTCAGGTTTCAAGACTGGGCATTCAACTGAGACTGCTCTTCTCTGTGTCACGGAGGCTCTCCGCACTGCTAAAGCTAACTCTCTCTCCTCTGCTCTCATCCTTCTAGACCTATCTGCTGCCTTTGATACTGTGAACCATCAGATCCTCCTCTCCACCCTCTCCGAGCTGGGCATCTCCGGCGCGGCCCACGCTTGGATTGCGTCCTACCTGACAGGTCGCTCCTACCAGGTGGTGTGGCGAGAATCTGTCTCTGCACCACGTGCTCTCACCACTGGTGTCCTCCAGGGCTCTGTTCTAGGCCCTCTCCTATTCTCGCTTTACACCAAGTCACTTGGCTCTGTCATATCCTCACATGGTCTCTCCTATCATTGCTATGCAGACGACACACAATTAATCTTCTCCTTTCCCCCTTCTGATAACCAGGTGGCGAATCGCATCTCTGCATGTCTGGCAGACATATCAGTGTGGATGACGGATCACCACCTCAAGCTGAACCTCGGCAAGACAGAGCTGCTCTTCCTCCCGGGGAAGGACTGCCCGTTCCATGATCTCGCCATCACGGTTGACAACTCCATTGTGTCCTCCTCCCAGAGTGCTAAGAACCTTGGCGTGACCCTGGACAACACCCTGTCGTTCTCCACTAACATCAAGGCGGTGACCCGATCCTGTAGGTTCATGCTCTACAACATTCGCAGAGTACGACCCTGCCTCACACAGGAAGCGTCGCAGGTCCTAATCCAGGCACTTGTCATCTCCCGTCTGGATTACTGCAACTCGCTGTTGGCTGGGCTCCCTGCCTGTGCCATTAAACCCCTACAACTCATCCAGAATGCCGCAGCCCGTCTGGTGTTCAACCTTCCCAAGTTCTCTCATGTCACCCCGCTCCTCCGCTTACTCCACTGGCTTCCAGTTGAAGCTCGCATCCGCTACAAGACCATGGTGCTTGCCTACGGAGCTGTGAGGGGAACGGCACCTCCGTACCTTCAGGCTCTGATCAGGCCCTACACCCAAACAAGGGCATCCACCTCTGGCCTGCTCGCCTCCCTACCTCTGAGGAAGCACAGTTCCCGCTCAGCCCAGTCAAAACGGTTCGCTGCTCTGGCACCCCAATGGTGGAACAAGCTCCCTCACGACGCCAGGACAGTGGAGTCAATCACCACCTTCCGGAGACACCTGAAACCCCACCTCTTTAAGGAATACCTGGGATAGGATAAAGTAATCCTTCTAACCCCCCCCCTTAATAGATTTAGATGCACTATTGTAAAGTGGTTGTTCCACTGGATATCATAAGGTGAATGCACCAATTTGTAAGTCGCTCTGGATAAGAGCGTCTGCTAAATGACTTAAATGTAAATGTAAATGTAAGTTCGGATGACTGACGTGCCCAAAGTAAACTGCCTGTTACTCAGGCCCAGAAGCTAGGATATGCATATTGGTAGCATTGGATAGAAAACACTCTGAAGTTCTAAAACTGTTAAAATAATGTCTGTGAGTATAAAAGAACTGATATGGCAGGCGAAAACCCCTGGAGAATCCACCCAGAATTATTATTTTTTGACGTCACAGTCCATTCAAATGCTTGTCTATGGGATATTTAAAGTAATTCCTCCAAGATTGCAGTTCCTATGGCTTCCACTAGATGTCAACAGTCTTTAGAAAGGGTTTCAGGCTTGTTTTTTGAAAAAGGAATTAGTAGTTTTTCAAGGTGGCTCTCATTTTGACTGTAGACTTGTGGCGCACATGGATGAGGGCGTACACTTCGTTATTTATCTCCGGTATTGCACATCCTACATTCCGTCTGAAATGTAGGAAATGTAGAAATTGATTAGAAATGTTGTTTGACTTGTTTGGACAAAGTTAATTGGTAACTTTTCGGATTTCTTTGTCTGCATGTTGTGAAATCTGTGAAATCTTCATCCCTAACTACAACGTTTTCAGACAAGATAGAACGACCAAAGGGGGCGGTGTTGCAATCTACTGCAGAGATAGCTTGCAGAGTTCTGTCCTGCTATCCAGGTCTGTACCCAAACAATTTGAACTTCTACTTTTAAAAATCCACCTCTCCAAAAACAAGTCTCTCACCGTTGCCGCCTGCTATAGACCCCCCTCGGCCCCTAGCTGTGCTCTGGACACCATATGTGAACTGATTGCCCCCCATCTATCTTCAGAGCTCGTGCTACTAGGCGACCTAAACTGGGACATGCTTAACACCCCAGCCATTCTACAATCCAAGCTTGATGCCCTCAATCTCACACAAATTATTAATGAACCCACCAGGTACAACCCCAAAGCCGCAAACACTGGCACCCTCATAGATATCATCCTAACCAATGTGCCCTCTAATTACACCTCTGCTGTTTTCAACCAAGATCTCAGCGATCACTGCCTCATTGCCTGCACCCGTAATGGGTCAGCGGTCAAACGACCTCCACTCATCACTGTCAAACGCTCCCTGAAACATTTCAACGAGCAAGCCTTTCTAATCGACCTGGCCCTGGTATCCTGGAAGGATATTGACCTCATCCCGTCAGTAGAGGATGCCTGGTTATTTTTTTAAAATGCCTTCCTCTCCATCTTAAATAAGCATGCCCCTTTCAAGAAATTTAGAACCAGGAACAGATATAGCCCTTGGTTCTCCCCAGACCTGACTGCCCTTAACCAACACAAAAATATCTTGTGGCGTTCTGCATTAGCATCGAACTGCCCCCGCGATATGCAACTTTTTAGGGAAGTTAGAAACCAATACACACAGGCAGTTAGAAACGCCAAGGCTAGCTTTTTCAAACAGAAATTTGCTTCGTGCAACTCCAACTCTAAAAAGTTCTGGGACATTGTAAAGTCCATGGAGAATAAGAACACCTCCTCCCAACTGCCCACTGCACTGAGGATAGGAAACTCTGTCACCACCGATAAGCCCACTATAATTGAGAATTTCAATAAGCATTTTTCTACGGCTGGCCATGCTTTCCACCTAACTACCCCTACTGCATTCAACAGCACTGCACCCCCCACAGCTACTCGCCCAAGCCTCCCCCATTTCTCCTTCTCCCAAATCCATTCAGCTGATGTTCTGAAAGAGCTGCAAAATCTGGACCCCTACAAATCAGCTGGGCTTGACAATCTGGACCCTTTCTTTCTAAAATTATCTGCCGAAATTATTGCAACCCCTATTACTAGCCTGTTCAACCTCTCTTTCGTGTCGTCTGAGATTCCCATAGATTGGAAAGCAGCTGCTGTCATCCCCCTCTTCAAAGGAGGTGACACTCTTGACCCAAATTGCTACAGACCTATATCCATCCTACCCTGCCTTTCTAAGGTCTTCGAAAGCCAAGTCAACAAACAGATTACCGACTATTTTGAATCCCACCGCACCCTCTCCGCTATGCAATCTGGTTTCAGAGCTGGTCATGGGTGCACCTCAGCCACGCTCAAGGTCCTAAACGACATCGTAACCGCCATCGATAAGAAACATTACTGTGCTGCCGTATTCATTGACCTGGCCAAAGCTTTTGACTCTGTTAATCACCACATCCTCATCGGCAGACTTAGTAGCCTTGGTTTCTCAAACGATTGCGTCGCCTGGTTCACCAACTACTTCTCTGACAGAGTTCAGTGTGTCAAATCGGAGGGCCTACTGTCTGGACCTCTGGCAGTCTCTATGGGGGTACCACAGGGTTCAATTCTTGGGCCAACTCTTTTCTCTGTATACATAAATGATGTCGCTCTTGCTGCTGGTGAATCTCTGATCCACCTCTACGCAGACGACACCATTCTGTATACTTCTGGCCCTTCTTTGGACACTGTGTTAACAACCCTCCAGACGAGCTTCAATGCCATTCAACTCTCCTTCCGTGGTCTCCAACTGCTCCTAAACACAAGTAAAACTAAATGCATGCTCTTCAACCGATCGCTGCCTGCACCTGCCCGCCCATCCAGCATAACTTCTCTGGACGGTTCTAACTTAGAATTTGTGGACAACTACAAATACCTAGGTGTCTGGTTAGACTGTAAACTCTCCTTCCAGACTCACATCAATCATCTCCAATCCAAAGTTAAATCTAGAATTGGCTTCCTATTTCGCAACAAAGCATCCTTCACTCATGCTGCCAAACATACCCTCGTAAAACTGACCATCCTACCAATCCTCGACTTCGGCGATGTCATTTACAAAATAGCCTCCAATACCCTACTCAACAAGCTGGATGCAGTCTATCACAGTGCCATCCGTTTTGTCACCAAAGCCCCATATACAACCCACCACTGCGACCTGTATGCTCTCGTTGGCTGGCCTTCACTTCATCATCGTCGCCAAACACATTGGCTCCAGGTCATCTACAAGACCCTGCTAGGTAAAGTCCCCCCTTATCTCCGCTCACTGGTCACCATAGCAGCACCCACCTGTAGCACGCGCTCCAGCAGGTATATCTCTCTGGTCACCCCTAAAGCCAACTCCTCCTTTGGTCGTCTCTCCTTCCAGTTCTCAGCTGCCAATGATTGGAACGAACTACAAAAATCTCTAAAACTGGAAACACTTATCTCCCTCACTAGCTTTAAGCACCAGCTGTCAGAGCAGCTCACAGATCTCTGCACCTGTACATAGCCCATCTTTAATTGAGCCCAAACTACTACCTTTTCCCCTACTGTATTTATTTGTTTTATTTATTTTGCTCCTTTGCACCATATTATTTATATTTTAACTTTTAACTTTCTTCAAACTACAAATCTACCATTCCAGTGTTTTTTCTTGCCATACTTTATTTACTTTGCCACCATGGCATTTTTTTGCCTTTACCTCCATTATCTCACATCATTTGCTCACATTGTATATAGTCTTATTTTTTTCTACTGCATCATTGACTGTATGTTGTTTTACTCCATGTGTAACTCTGTGTTTTTGTATGTTGTCGAACTGCTTTGCTTTATCTTGGCCAGGTCGCAATTGTAAATGAGAACTTGTTCTCAACTTGCCTACCTGGTTAAATAAAGGTGAAATAAAATAAATAAATAAATAAAAATGTTGAACAGGTGGAACGGGTGGATTACTGAATCAAACACGCCAACTAAACTGACTTTTTTGGGATATAAAGAAGGACTTTATTGAACAAAACGACCATTTCATGTGTAGCTGGGAACCTTGGGATTGCAAACAGAGGAAGAACTTCAAAGGTAAGTGATTCATTTGATCACTATTTCTGATTTTTGTGATGTCTCTGCTGGTTTGGAAAATGTTTTTAATGCTGGTGTATATGGGGCGCTGTCCTCAGATAATGGCATGGTATACTTTCGCCGTAAAGCCTTTTTGAAATCTGACAAAGCGGTTGGATTAACAAGAAGTTCTTAAACGATGTAAGACCCTTGTATTTTCATGATCGTTTAATATTACGATTTTTGTATTTTGAATTTCGCTCTCTGTAATTTCACCGGATGTTGTCGAGGGGGGTCACTAGCCCTCCACCTAGCCCAAAGACGTTTTAAAGTGACTATGCATAGATGACAACGGCGAGTAGCAGTGGTGTAAAGAGGGGGTGGGGGGGGCAATGCAAATAGTCTGTGTAGCCATTTGACTAGATGTTCAGGAGTCTTATGGCTTGGGGGTAGAAGCTGTTTAGAAGCCTCTTGGACCTAGACTTGGCAATCCGGTAACACTTGCCATGTGGTAGCAGAGAGAACAGTCTATGACTAAGGTGGCTGGAGTCTTTGACAATTTTTAGGGCCTTCCTCTGACACTGCCTGGTATAGAGGTCCTGGATGGCAGGAAGCTTGGTGTGTACTTCTTCATTGCATAGAAATGTGTGGGCGCCACCCCCCCAAATACCCATTAAGAACAATATATTAATTATTCATGGCTCATGGATACAGAATTTTTGTGCAGCAGAATGATTTATTTCTTTAACGTGTTTTGCCCAATAGAGAGTCACAGATGACTGTATATTAAGAATGTGCATTTAGTGGTTGTATATTACTTCTCTCCCTTTGAGATTTAGAATTCTCATCAGATATCCATTATATTTATCAAATGTGGGCAAAAGAGGAGGTGTCTTAAAGTGCAGTGTCACTGGGGTGCATAATATGTGAACTATTGCAGAGAGGAAAGTGGTGAAAAACAAGCAACAAGTTAGTGAACTACTGTTATGAAGTTCCCTGTTATGACTGTGACAGTGCCCATGGAAATGACAACGGAAGCTGACATCAGAAACTGGAAGTAGATTTTATTTGTCTGCTTTCTTTTTCTCCTTCTTTTTCCCTGAGAGTGCTATCGATTTTCAGTCTGGGCAACTCCAGGCCAGGTCTGAGTGAAATGGGAGTTTTAGAGTCTCATATAAGTCTGTCTTACACACAGTACATAGTGTACATTTTCTGTCCCTTTGTGACTGTCATTACAGTAGATCTATACCCCAAAACGTTTTGCTAACATGTTGGTGTAACATTACCTTACCTTACACTGAGTATATCAAATATTAGTAACACCTTACTAATATTGAGTTGATGTTGTATGAATATGTATGAATAATTCCCTTACTCTGACTCAAACAGAATATAGAGTATACTTTTTATACGGGCCTAAAGTTACATTTAACAGGCAGCTCAACCAGGCGTTTGAGGTAATTTGTACAACAAATTTTAAATACAATTAACCCTCCTGCTGTGTTCCGGACGAATTGGGCCGATTTACAAGTTTTCTCTCTGAAAAATGTAGTTCATTTAATCTGATTGTCAAAAGGTTCCATGGCTTTGTCCACACAGGGCATCTGAACACACAAATACATTTTGATGATTTTCATTACATTTTTGGTGATTTATTTAACTTTTGTACACCTGTGGTGTTCCCGGTCAAAAATGACCGGTCATTAGAAATGAATGGGTGAGACTACAATTAGTGCATAAAATTTAGTTTAGGCACATGCCCGTTCATCATATGGACACACTTCCTCTCCCAGACCCCCACATGCATGTGTGTTTGAGCAGACACACACACACCTCACTCCCCTTCTTGGCTTCCAGGGCAACCCCGACGGGAACCTTTCCCCAGTAGAATCTTTCCCCCACGGGAACCACACCTGTTGGCATTCTCACAAACACTCGCAACATTGTTTCAATAATATATAGAACTTTTCTCGCAGCTCTGGTATATAAAGCTTTTTTGAGGCCTTGCTCACAATTCATTCTGTGCCAGCACAATGACCAAACGATATACTGTATGTGCGGCTCTTGATCATATCTTTGATCATGACACTGGTGAGGAGGAGATAGTCCTTGTTAAACTTTGACACAAAGCAGTCTGTGATAAATAGCACATCTGAGTAGTCAAAATAATCCATACATTATGCTGTTTTTACTCAAAAATGTCTTCTATGAGCTCAGGTTAATGAGGCCTACAGGCCATAAATAGCAAATAGAAGTTCAAAACTTGTAATGGTCACAAGAACTTAAGTTGATCAAAAGGCCTAACACAACAGTAGGTGTGGATTTATAATCAGATATAATGGGGCGGTAATTTTGGACCGGGAACACAGAATTAATTTACATTAAACGAATACCACAGGAGGGATAAACATATGGACTTTGCATGACATATGTTATCTCAACCAATGTCATTTAGTAAAATGATGATGTGGTTTTCATTATCAGACTCCCATATTTTAACATTCATTCAAAAATGGTTGAAAATCAGGAAGCGAACGTGAGCAAAACCAAACCTTGTTTACTAATACTGGGGTCCAAAAATGTGAAACCGAATGTCCTGCCTCGCCGCTATAACCACACGGCTACCACCGCAGAGCCCGAGACCATCCTTCCCACCTCGTGCCTGGCGACGGCACTCAGCTGGGGTATCGGGAAACAGGTTCGGGATGTGCAGCGGTCCCAGCCGAAACCAGTGGGGGGGACCCAGATAACCGGGTGTTCGTGCCTGATGCTGTCCACTCCGCGGTCCTGGAGTGGGCCCATTACTCCAGGCTTGCCTGCCACCCGGGGTCCCGGTGGACCCTGGCCTTCGTGCAACAATGCTTTTGGTGGACTACCATGGTTCCGGACGTCGCCGCCGGCATGGTCTGTGCACGGAACAAGACCCCTCGACAAGCTCCGGCTGGCCTTCTCCTTCACCTCTTGCCCCGTACCCTTCGTATACATCCCACCTTTCATGTGTCCAGAGTCAAACCCATGTCTCACAGCCCTTTGTCTCCAGCTTCCCCATTATCCCCTGTGTATTTAGACCTGTGTTCTCTGCTTGTCTGGTGCCAGTTTCTCTTGTTTGTTCAAGCCTATCAGCATTTTGTGTCTCAGCTCCTGCCTTTTCCAGTTTCTCTTTTCTCACCCTCCTGGTTTTGACCCTTGCCTGTCCTGACTCCGAGCCCGCCAGCCTGACTACTAGGCCTGCCACTGACCCGGACCCTGCCTGCCAACCTGTAGCTTTTCCCCCTCTGGATTACCGACCTCTGCCTTACCCTGGCCCTGAGTCTGCCTGCCGCCCGGTACTGTTGCCCCACGTCTGGTTTACTGACCCCTGCCTGCCTTGACCTGTCTATTGACTGCCCCTGTTGCCATATTAAACTATTGTTTATTCGACGTAGTCTGCATTTGGGTCTTACCTTCATACCTGAAATAAAGGTAAGAGGATGTTTGGTGACAACACCTGAAGTGTGCCGAGACAGGATTTTAGGTTAAAAAATACTACAGTCTGGAAATCCCACTTAAATTGCAAGTAAACATTTCAGCTCTAGCCGATGGAGGATTTTTATTTGTTAGACTATTGAGAGGTTTTGTTATGAAACCTCTTTTCATATCAAAATGTTGACCGTCATTAAATGATGAACATACTTGGCATGCACAGTGATGCATGTGCATTATCACTGAATTGATGTACAATTGGGCCAGTTTCAATTAACACTTTGTTCAGCAGTCCTGTCAGCAAATCATTTCTAATTATGACCTTCGTTAAATATAATAACAGCATATTGTTGCTTGGGAAAAAAAGGAGCAACACAGCATTTCTCCAAATATAAATGCCTCTGACCATTACCATACTTACTTGCAATTGTCATGTACCCACATACAGAAACAGGCACAATTTTCAAGAACATGGTGATTGTCAACACACATTCAAATGTAATAATCCCACTTCTTTCGAATGGAAATAGACTTGAGAATAATTAGAAACATGAGAAATGTATTTATTTATTGTAACGGGTTTTGTCGGAAGGAGTGGACCAAAGCGCAGCGTGGAAAGTGTTCATGATATTATTTATTAATCACCGAAACACTCAAACAAAATAACATACGGGAAAAACGAAAGTGCACAGTTCTGTCAGGTACAGATAACAAAACAGAAAACAACTACACAGGTGGGAAAAGGCTGCCTAAGTATGATTTCCAATCAGAGACAACGATAGACAGCTGCCTCTGATTAGGAACCCTACTCGGCCAATACAAAGAAATAGATAACATAGAATGCCCACCCCACATCACACCTTGACCTAACCAAAAGAGAAATAAAAAGGCTCTCTAAGGTCAGGGCGTGACATTTATTTTTATTTCACCTTTATTTAACCAGGTAGGCTAGTTGAGAACAAGTTCTCATTTGCAACTGCGACCTGGCCAAGATAAAGCATAGAAATTCGACACATACAACAACACAGAGTTACACATGGAATAAACAAAACATACAGTCAATAATACAGTAGAACAAAAGAAAACAAAAAGTCTATATACAGTGAGTGCAAATGAGGTAAGTTAAGGCAATAAATAGGCCATGGTGGCGAAGTAATTACAATATAGCAATTAAACACTGGAATGGTAGATGTGCAGAAGATGAATGCGCAAGTAGAGATACTGGGGTGCAAAGGAGAAAGAGAAATAAATACAGTATGGGGATGAGGTAGGTAGATATATGGGCTGTTTACAGATGGGCTATCTACAGGTGCAGTGATCTGTGAGCTGCTCTGACAGCTGGTGCATAAAGCTAGTGAGGGAGAAATGAGTCTCCAGCTTCAGAGATTTTTGCAGTTCGTTCCAGTCATTGGCGGCAGAGAACTGGAAGAAATGATGACCAAAGGAGGAATTGGCTTTGGGGGTGACCAGTGAGATATACCTGCTGGGGCGCGTGCTATGAGTGGGTGCTGCTATGGTGACCAGTGAGCTGAGATAAGGCGGGGCTTTAACTAGCAGAGACTTGTAGTTAACCTGTAGCCAGTGGGTTTGGCGACGAGTATGAAGCGAGGGCCAACCGACGAGAGCGTACAGGTTGCAATGGTGGGTAGTGTATGGGGCTTTGGTGACAAAACGGATGGCACTGTGAAAAACTGCATCCAGTTTGTTGAGTAGAGTGTTGGAGGCTATTTTATAGATGATATCACCGAAGTCGAGGATCGGTAGGATGGTCAGTTTTACGAGGGTATGTTTGGCAGCATGAGTGAAGGATGCTTTGTTGCGATATAGGAAGCCGATTCTAGATTTAATTTTGGATTGGAGATGCTTAATGTGAGTCTGGAAGGAGAGTTTACAGTCTAACCAGACACCCAGGTATTTGTAGTTGTCCACGTATTCTAAGTCAGAGCCATCCAGAGTAGTGATGCTGGATGGGCGAGCAGGTGCGGGCAGTGATCAATTGAATAGCATGCATTTAGTTGTGTTTAAGAGCAGTTGTATGGCATTGACGCTTGTCTGGAGGTTAGTTAACACAGTGTCCAAAGAGGGGCCAGAAGTATACAGAATGGTGTCGTCTGCGTAGAGGTGGATCAGAGAATCACCAGCAGCAAGAGCAACATCATTGAAGTATACAGAGAAGAGAGTCGGTCCGAGAATTGAACCCTGTGGCACACCCATAGAGACTGCCAGAGGTCCGGACAACAGGCCCTCCGATTTGACACACTGAATTCTATCGGAGAAGTAGTTGGTAAACCAGGCGAGGCAATCATTTGAGAAACCAAGGCTGTCGAGTCTGCCATAAAGAATGTGGTGATTGACAGAGTCGAAAGCCTTGGCCAGGTCGATGAATACGGTTGCACAGTAATGTCTGTTATCGATGGCGGTTATGATGTCGTTTAGGACCTTGAGCGTGGCTGAGGTGCACCCATGACCAGCTCTGAAACCATATTGCATAGTGGAGACGGTACGGTGGGATTCGAAATGGTCGGTAATGTGTTTGTTAACTTGGCTTTCGAAGACCTTAGACAGACAGGGTAGGATAGATATAGGTCTGTAGCAGTTTGGGTCTAGAGTGTCACCCCTTTTGAAGAGGGGGATGACCGAGGGAGCTTTGCAATCTTTGGGAATCTCAGACGATACGAAAGAGAGGTTGAACAGGCTAGTATAGGGGTTGAAACAATTTCGGCAGATCATTTTAGAAAGAGAGGGTCCAGATTGTCTAGCCCGGCTGATTTATATGGGTCCAGATTTTGCAGCTCTTTCAGAACATCAGCTATCTGGATTTGGGTGAAGGAGAATTGGTGGGGGCTTTGGCGGGTTGCTACGGAGGGTGCCGGGCAGTTGACCGGGGTAGGTGTAGCCAGGTGGAAAGCATGGCCAGCCGTAGAGAAATGCTTATTGAAATTCTCAATTATAGTGGATTTGTCGGTGGTAACAGTGTTTCCTAGCTTCAGAGCAGTGGGCAGCTGGGAGGAGGTGCTCTTATTCTCCATGGACTTTACAGTGTCCCAGAACTTTTTTGAGTTAGTACTACAGGATGCAAATTTCTGTTTGAAAAAGCTAGCCTTAGCTTTTCTAACTGCCTGTGTATATTTGATCCTATCTTCCCTAAAAGGTTGCATATCACGGGGGCTATTCGATGCTAATGCAGAACGCCACAGGATGTTTTTGTACTGGTCAAGGGCAGACAGGTCTGGAGTGAACCAAGGACTATATCTAGTCCTAGTTCAATTTTTTTGAGTGGGGCATGCTTATTTAAGATGGTGAGGAAGGCACTTTTAAAGAATAGCCAGGCATCATCTACTGACGGGATGAGGTCAATGTCATTCCAGGATACCCCGGCCAGGTCGATTAGAAAGGCCTGCTCGCAGAAGTGTTTTAGGGAGCGTTTGACAGTGATGAGGGGTGGTCGTTTGGTCGCAGACCCATTACAGACGCAGGCAATGAGGCAGTGCTTGCTGAGATCTTGATTGAAAACAGCAGAGGTGTATTTAGAGGGCGAGTTAGTTAGGATGACATGTATGAGGGTGCCCGTGTTTACGGATTTGGGGTTGTACCTGGTAGGTTCATTGATAATTTGTGTGAGATTGAGGGCATCAAGTTTAGATTGAAGGATGGCCGGGGGGTTAAGCATGTCCCAGTTTAGGTCACCTAGTAGCACGAGCTCAGAAGATAGATGGGGGGCAATCAATTCACATATGGGGTCCAGGGCACAGCTGTGGGCAGAGGTTGGTCTATAGCAAGCGGCAACGGTGAGAGACTTGTTTCTGGAAAGGTGGATTTTTTAGAAGTAGAAGCTCGAATTGTTTTGGTACAGACCTGGATAGTAAGACAGAACTCTGCAGGCTATCTCTGCAGTAGATTGCAACACCGCCCCCTTTGGCAGTTCTATCTTGGAGGAAAATGTTATAGTTAGGGATGGAAATTTCAGGGTTTTTGGTGGTTTTCCTAAGCCAGGATTCAGACACGGCTAAGACATCCGGGTTGGCAGAATGTGCTAAAGCAGTGAATAAAGCAAACTTAGGGAGTAGGCTTCTAATGTTAACATGTATGAAACCAAGGCTTTTACGGTTACAGAAGTCAACAAATGAGAGCACCTGGGGAGTGGAGCTAGGCACTGCAGGACCTGGATTAATCTCCACATCACCAGAGGAACAGAGGAGAAGTAGGATAAGGGTACGGCTAAAGGCTATATGAACTGGCCGTCTAGCACGTTCGGAACAGAGAGTAAATGGAGCAGGTTTCTGGGCACGATAGCATAGATTCAAGGCATAGTGTACAGACAAAGGTAAGGTAGGATGAGAGTACATTGGAGGTAAACCTAGGCATTGAGTAATGATGAGAGAGATATAGTCTCTAGAGACGTTTAAACCAGAAAGAAATAGAGAGTTAGAGAGAGATACAAAGAGAAAGAAAATAGAGAGAGAGACCGACAGAGGCAGAGATAGTATCACGACTTCTGCCGAAGTTGGTCCCTCTCCTTGTGCGGGCGGCGTTCTGCGGTCGACGTCACCGGCTTTGTAGACACCACCGATCCATGTTTCATTTTCGATTTGTTTGGTCTTCATTGTACACACCTGGTTTCCATTCCATAATCATTGTTCCCTATTTAACCCTCTGGTTTCCCCCTTGGTTTTGTGCGTGTTTGTTATTGTCTCCTTAATGGAATATTTTTTATTTTTTTTAGTAAAGTTACGATTATTACTCATCTCTGTGTCCTGCGCCTGACTCCGCCTTACCCACATCACCTAGACTTCTGACCGATAGAGAGAAGGGAGAGTGAGAGAGATTTGTAAAGTTCAGAACCAAAATAAATACATACACATCTGTAAATGACTGACTGACCATCCAGAACTTGGAACTTTAGCAGATTCTTCTCCTTAAAAAAGTTCAGTTGAGATAGAGGAACTGCACAGATGGTGGTTAACTCTCTTCAAGCAACATGGGACAATTAGCATGTGAATTGATGATGATGCAGGCTCAGTACTAATTGGAGGCTGGTAAATAAATGTAATTTCTCCCTACATCTCAGTGGGCAGAAACATCAGGTAGCAGTGTTATAAGTCTATTTCCATAACCAGCTCTGGCAGCATATAATAGATTGATCATATGCGATGTGCAGCCAATCTGCACCTCGACCAGGAGCACTAATCACACACAGATTGCATTAGCGAGGCAGGATTTGGCTTTAAAATAATTAACCAGAGACAGTGTCTCATTCTACTTTCTGGGTCTATTCAGGAGACAACGATTCTAATGTTTGTGGAATGGAAATTAATCTTTGGAGATTCAATTTTTATAGAATGTGCCATTCCCTGTACTGCCAGTCATCTGCCCCCGTCTCTGTTTGAGTAAATGCTTGTTCACACCACCGATGAAAGCAGACCCAGGTTTGAAGCAATTTGACGCCAGACACTTCAAAAGTAATACATATTGATGCCGCTGCATATCCCCAGTGCAGCAATCTTATGAAGGCATTTGGTAGTCTTCCAAATCTCATACATAAAGTCAAATTTTCCCATTTGGAGACAAAGTGTGTGTGTGTGTCTTCGATAATTTAAGGTGTGATGGAATATCAGTACAGGAAACAGATGTTTGAATAAGTGTGCACGAGTTCAGGTTGCGACTGCAGAGCAGATGTTTGAGCCGCTTGACAACACAACGCTCCATATATAACCTGCTCTTATTAACTGGCTCCTCTCTGTAGTAACTAGCAGACATAAATGATAACTCCTGCTTCAAGTTTAAATTAGCATCTGCTGCTGCTCATGCATTCATGACCAGAACATGTATTTATGTTTTAAATACTTAGTGTAAGTGTTAAAACTGTAATGCGATCATTGGGCCTATTGCCGTTCAACTTCACTGTAAAGCGACCATTGCTGTTCACCTTCATTGTAAAGATCCTATAGCGCCCATTTCAGTTCCCCTTTATTGTAAAGCACCTATAGCGCCCAAAGCTGTTCACCTTTATTGTAAAGCGCCTATAGCGCCCATTTCAGTTCCCCTTTATTGTAAAGCACCTATAGCGCCCAAAGCTGTTCACCTTTATTGTAAAGCACCTATAGCGCCCATTTCAGTTCCCCTTTATTGTAAAGCACCTATAGCGCCCAAAGCTGTTCACCTTTATTGTAAAGCGCCTATAGCGCCCATTTCAGTTCCCCTTTATTGTAAAGCACCTATAGCGCCTATTGCTGTTCACCTTTATTGTAAAGCACCTATAGCGCCCAAAGCTGTTCACCTTTATTGTAAAGCGCCTATAGCGCACATTGCTGTTCACCTTTATTGTAAAGCACCTATAGTGCACATTGCTGTTCACCTTTATTGTAAAGCGCCTATAATGCCCATTGCTGTTCCTCTTCACTGTCAACTCAGGCTTGAAGTGACCAATGTAGCTGAACTAAGCTGTGGTGTGTATTTTTATCCCTCAGGATAACAAATACTTTCTCTACATTACAGAATGTGGGGGATCTGTTTGTGGAATCCCTCTCATACAGTACAATGGATTTGCTACTTAGGTTCGTCATCACACTTTCATTTAACTGATGATATTATAGTGATAGCTGTAGTTGTAAAGGATATCACACTGCTTGCTTAGTTAGTAACGCTTCCTCCTGACTCGGCTCACGAAGCTCGAACCTGGGCCCTATGCCTTGTCAGCACACATGACTCTCCTCCTGAAGCGTCTTACCAGTTGGTGCCCCACGAAAAGGTAGCTATTCACCACCGCAAGCGGGGAGTAAGTTTCATACATCCCAGTGTTCTACATTCACCCCTGAAACTTACTCAACAGCAATCCCAGCGTTGAGCTGAGCGCAACTGTAGATCCAGGTCAAAACACCACAATAAAGGATGTCCCGCTGCTTGCTTGGAGAGTACCACTTCCTCCTGATTAGTCTCGTGCCGAGGATCGAACCAAGGTCCTCTGCCTCCTGAAGTGTCTTACCAGTCAAAGCAAAATAGGTGAGCCAGGACTAACGCACAAACACAGGAAAACGAACAACTCTGACATTCCACGGTCGACTGGGTATTGCTCAATTAACATTATTGCCTATGTATTTATTGTTTATTTATTCCACCCTGATTGTGCCTGGGCTGGCAGTCGAGCCACTTGGGAAGCCTGGCCTGGGAATCTTTCCTCTGCTAAACAGTCTGGCATTTCTCAGAGCTCGCGGTCCCCTCCAGGAAACCAGCAGCAAGAAGCAGTAAATCAATAGGAGCGCCGCGAGGGCAAATGACAACCCGTTTAGGTTGGCGGCCTACTTCGTTTCACAACATGTGGCCTGGCCTTCTAAACCAAAAGCAGGGTCTCGGGGAGAAAATATTTCCCTGCACTAAAACAGATTTGGCGGCAGGTGGTCCAGGGTTTTGTGAGTGAGCTGCCTATACACTTCTGCTGCCGTGATATTACATAGGACCCGAAAGAAAACACAATTTTTCATCGACCACTATTTTCCAAGCCTGCTTTTCCACCACAGCTCCATCAGTTCAATGGATAAATGATAGTCGCTTTGTCATGGTCTTTATTCATCAGTCAACACAATGATAGCTTGATAAAGCATCATTTATCATAATACATCATCTACAGTGTTTAGGCTGCAGTGCATCTTATTCATATTCTACAGACTGGTGAACTGAAGTTATACAATATGTTATTTTTCAGGTTCAAAGAAAGGATAAGGGGCTGCTCCAACTACCACACTAAAATAGATGACCCTTTTACTTTTATGAAACCAGTGTGAAAGGACCATATCCCTCGGGGCCCAAACAGAGGAGAAATACATTCAGGCCATGTACCCAAATCCACAACAATTTGTCCTACGCAGCAAAGTCACCCCAGAAAAAGAGGCATAAAAGCTAACTGAGGGATGAATAATGTATGTGAGGCAAAACTAAATTATATAAACGTTATTTATCTGATTGACTGGTGGTGTGGTGGCGAGGTTCAATTTCCGCTCCCTCGCTCACACTTCATAGCCTCTCACTCTGTGATCTATAATCTTTACATTTCAAGAAAGTACAGGACCTTTTTTCTCCCCTTCTCTCCCACTCCTTATAGTCAGGGCGGTTGTCTCCTGCTGCTGTTTCGAAGGCCCCTGTTATATTTATCATATGCAAATTAACCTAACAGAAAATAGCATTGTCATGGTTCCTTTCATTTTTACTTGATCCTTAACAAAGTTGCACCTCTACCATCTGGGAACATCTGGGAGATTTTTACTCTCTCATATGGTTGTTATCAGTAACCCCTGAAATTAGAAGTTTCACAGAGAAATTAGTAAGAGGCAATCAAATAAACTGTAATACATCTACAGGTGCATATAAAGGGCTATACTATGGCCAACGTTTATAGGCAATGAAGGCTTTGATTGGTGGAGAACAATGCAATCACTATGTGACTGATGTATATGGAAGTTACACTTGCGGTGTGTTATAGCCAGAAGGTAGCATGACAAAATGGGATCTCAGCAAATGCATTGTATGGTACAGTAGTTCCCAGCATCACTCTGAAAAGTCCCTCTGCATATTGTTTCCTAGTTCGTTTTATTGAGTTGTCAATTAAGATCTAATTTGTGGAGTTGACATGCTTTGTTGAGTCATTTGCATAGATACCTACTATACATAGCAACTCGATCCGCTGAGGACAAATTAAAGAATGGTGAAATGGAAACTTCAAATTGACCTTCGCAATATAAATTCTCCAGTGATATCATGATGCCAACAAATTATGCATTCGCTCTGTACAAGCAAAATGTATTTCATTGTACACTGTAAAAAGTGAAAATTAGTGGATCCTTTTTTGGATTTATTTTATTTGTTTCAACCTATTTCTTATGGATTCGCTTAATCGAAAAAACATAATTCCTCCCTCAACCAATATTATTCATGATTCAATGAAAGCATACAAATGAGGTTTATGCCATCATGCTTGCAAATGCATATCTATGACATCATGATGCCACAGTACTGTACCTGTAGCTATTATGTTTACTTTGATACCATTGTTGTTAGCTACATAAATCCAACTCTTCACCTTCACCTTAGACTGGGTATCATAGCTAGCTGGCATTGCACGTGGGAGAAAATGGAGGATGGATTTGTCACATCTGCTCCTGCAACGCTCTCTACTGCTCATCCTGTGTCTCCTTGACCTGGCGCCACTCCCCCAGTACTCTCTCCCTCTCTATCTCTGTGTGTGTGTGTGTGTGTGATTGTGCGGGCAGAGACAGGTGTGCTGAGTCAGAGCAGATCCCCACCAGCTGCAACCTGTTCTATAATCAAGACCTCTACAAATACTCAGCCCTGCCACTGTAACAGTATAGCTTCCATCCCTCTCCTCACCCCAACCTGGGCCTGAACCAGGGACCCTCTGCACACAACAACAACTGACACCCACAAAGCATCGTTACCCATCGCGCCACAAAAGCCGCAGCCCTTGCAGAGCAAGGGGAACAACTACTCCAGGTCTCAGAGCGAGTGACGTCACCCAATTGAAACGCTATTAGCGCGCAGCACCGCTAACTAACTAGCCATTTCACATCGGTTACACTCACCCCCTTTGACCTCCTCCTTTTCCGCAGCAACCAGTGATCCGGGTCAACAGCATCAATGTAACAGTATAGCTTCCGTCCCTCTCCTCACCTGGGCTTGAACCAGGGACCCTCTGCACACATTAACAACTGACACCCACAAAGCATCGTTACCCATCGTGCCACAAAAGCCGCAGCCCTCACAGAGCAAGGGGAACAACTACTTGAGGTCTCAGATCGAGTGACGTCACCCGATTGAAAAGCTATTAACGCGCACCACCACTAACTAACTAGCCATTTCACTTTGGTTACACCACTTCCACACTTCCAGATCGTAATCTCTGCTCAGTCAGTCTATGTTTCTAGCCGTTTGTTACTATTCAGATCCTGTTATCCTGTTGTGCCCGTTTTCCTTGCCTGACGCTGTCTTCCTCTCCGCTATAGTTCTGCCCGCTCTGACTCTGGCCCCTGTCTCCAGTCCCACGTCTCGTCATCCTGCTACTCTGTCCTGGATTCCCCACTCTACTACTCCCTTGGATTCCCCTCCGGACCTGCTTACCCTGTCTCAACCCCTCTCGCTCTAGCCTCAGCCTCCGCATCTAGTTTCCAGCTACCTGCCTGAGCTTCCCCTGACCTGCACTCCATCTCCCCCTGTGTTTCAATAAATACCTCGGTTACTTCATCCCAGTCTCCTCGTCTGAGTCTGCTCTTTGATTACTCTGTTCCACTCCGCGTAACAGGATTATATCAAACAAAATAGCCTAACGTAGTAACATGCTGTGTCACAGCCTATTCCTAACCATAATTCTAATTAGACTAAATTGGCTTCTGGCTCCATGTGGCATTCTGATTGGGGAAAAGTAAAGTCTCTTTTGTCTTCTCTATTGTTTTTCCAGTGTTGCGATGAATGTGGAAATGCAAAGATTGTGGGAGGTTATTTCTCAAACGTTATAAACTTGATCATAGGCATTATGGATGTCGTCATAAATACCCATGCACTTCAATTTCCCATGCACATTCAAGACTTGGAATGCTTTATGGGGCAATCTGTCAAGAAATCATCCTGTCCAGAGCTACTCAGTGTAGTCAGTGTAGTCATGTGTAGTCATAATCAACGTGTATAATAAACAATGTGTAGTCATGTGTCCTCCAAAACATGACCCGCCAAACCGCGCTTCTTAACACCCGCCCACTTCATCCGGAAGCCAGCTACACCAATGTGTCGGAGGAAACAGTACAACTGACGACCGAAGTAAGCCTGCGGGACACCCAGTCCGCCACAAGGAGTCGCTAGAGCTTGATAAGCCAAGTAAACTGTGTCTGTAGTCTGTAGTGACGCCTCAAGCACCGCGCCAT
Source organism: Salmo trutta (assembly GCF_901001165.1). Taxonomy (NCBI): domain Eukaryota; kingdom Metazoa; phylum Chordata; class Actinopteri; order Salmoniformes; family Salmonidae; genus Salmo; species Salmo trutta. The sequence continues at coordinate 47,993,384 of NC_042959.1, read as the reverse complement.
TCAGGAGGCAATGAAGTGAATTTCGATATTGGATTTGACAATGAGGACTTATCAAAGGAAATGTAGCTTAAAATTGCCTAGGTCCTTAAGTTAGAAAACCTTTTTTATTTTATCTAGTGCAGCTGTTGATGAGCTCCTGCAGGAGTTTCAGTATTTGATCAGTTCTGTATCTATTCCTATTACACAAAAGACTATAGACCATATATTACAGGATCACAGTTGCCAAGTTGACAAATCAGTTGTTCTAGAGCTAGTCAATGCATTCGGTAAGTCAAACCCCATTCAAGTAGCAACAGGAGACAGAGGTCCACTCTCTACTGCTTGGAAAGAAAAAGGATACTATGAGATACACTTTAGTGTTGTAGAACCATTAGAATATTTACTTGATTCAAGTCTTGCAGCAAATTCTTAATTATCGTACTATTCTAGATCAGGCTGGCAATTTCAATGCCATAGACAAACAGACACAGAGTAATGTGCATGTATAAAAATCCCTCTGTGATGGTGTTTTCTTCAAAGAAATTGAATTGCTATTAAAGCAGGATATTTTCTCATTGATACTGTACGTTAATGTTTTAGACATTTGCGATCCCCATGGTACATCAAGAAAGATACACAACATTTATGGATTGTATTGCTTCCCTGTGGCTCAGTTGGTCGAGCATGGTGTTTGCAGCACCAGCATGGTGTGTGCAACGTCAGGGTTGTGGGTTTGATTCCCACGGGAGGCCAGTACAGAAACAAAAAAAACAAAACATTTACTGACAGGTTCTCAATCTGTTTTGTCGTCCATACTGTATATTTGGCTTCTTTAATCAAAAGTGATGTGAAGTGCCATGGTAATGAGAAATTGTTAGAACTTCTGATAAGTGATCTTGTTAATTTAGAACAGCATGGCATTTTTGTCTCAAAGTTGGACAGAAGGGTAAAAGCACAGTTTAATGTATTGTCGCTAACAACTTTGGTGCACATGGTTTGGCAGGTTTTGTTGAGAATTTCACAGGGACATGCACATGCAGATTCTGCATTGAAGAGAAGTTACAATTTCAAACCAAAGAAGTTAGAACTGCAGCTTTCTGTCTAAGAACTAAGGAGATTCATGCTGGCCATCTGAGGGAGCTTACAGAAAATGAACATGGTGTGAAAAAAGTGTTTTGTCAGAGCATCTCTCCTATTTCAATGAGACCACTGGTTTCCCCCCTGATATTGTTCACCATCACTTTGAAGGAATTGTCCCTCATGAGCTTGCCTTAGTGTATGCTTCACAAATAGTACTTCACGTTTGCAACTTTGAACGAGGCGATACAAACTTTTCTTTTTAAAGGATCAGACCGTTTTAAAAAAAATTTGCCTAAAATGACATAACGAAATCGAACTGCCTGTAACTCAGGACCTGAAGCAAGGATATGCATATTCTTGATGCCATTTGAAAGGAAACACTTTGATGTTTGTGGAAATGTGAAATTAATGTAGGAGAATATAACACATTAGATCTTTTTTCATCATATTTGAAATGCAAGAGAAAGGTCACAATGTATTATTCCAGGTTAGGTGCAATCTTTATTTTGGCCACTAGGTGGCAGCAATGTATGTGCAAAGTTTTAGACTGATCCAATGAACTATTGCATTTCTGTTCAAAATGTTGTATCAAAACTGCACAAATGTGCCTAATTGGTTTATTAATACCTTTTCAAGTTCATAATTGTGTACTCTCCTCAAACAATATCCTCCAGGCGCATAGTATTATTTCACTGTAATAGCTACTGTAAATTGGACAGTGCAATTTAAGCTTTCTGCCCATGTCAGATATGTCTATGTCCTTGGAAATTTTCTTGTGACTTAAAACGTCATGTTAATCACATTAGCGCAACTGTCCGTGGGACTCCGATCCCATAGAGGTTATTTAGTGGTCTGACTAAACTATTTTTTTAATTTAATCTTTTTTAACTAGACAAGTCAGTTAAAAACAAATTCTTATTTACAATGACAGCCTACGAACAGTGGGTTAACTACCTTGTTCAGGGGCAGAATGACAGATTTTTACCTTGTCAGCTCAGGGATTCAATCTAGCAAGCTTTCGGTTACTGGCCCAACACTCTAAACACTTTTGTATAAAGAAATGTTGGAAGAAATGCCCATGAGCACTGGAGGCTGTTGCGAGTTTTCCTTTTGTTGATTGGAGAGAGTTCCATTTGAGGAACCAACTTGGCAAATGTTAACAGACTTGAAGGACATAGTGGACCTTGTTGTTACACCTATTCATACTGAGGAATCCATTGTGTATCTTTACTTTAATAGCACAGAATAAGCTTTACAGAGGTTTTCCCTGACTCTAAACTTAAGCCTAAACACAATTTGTTTGGACCACTAGTTGCACTATGGACGATGAGTTTTGAAGCCAAGCACAGCTTCTTTAAGAGAGTTTTGCGGCTCACCCGCTGCTTCAAAAATGGGCTCCTTTCGGCACACCATTTGCACGTGTGTAGCATTCCCAAACCACCTCTGGAAGTAACGAATGTGTCAACACTTCCCATTGGTGTTTTAAAAGAGGAATTTTCACTTGCTCTGAGGCAAACTAAAATGTGGACACAGTAGGCCTGGCTAAAAGTGTGACGCATAATGTAGAAGTACAGGAGTGGGATGATCTTGGCACATGGATCACTGGGGGGAGTGCCAGAGTTTAGTGAAATCATCCAAATGATAATAATGCAAGAGAAGTTGATCTTCTTCGTCAGAAAGCTATGTGCATGGTATCTTGAACACTACAAGGTCTATGATCTTCAATTGTTGGTCAACAATGAAGTTGAACTCATTGTTGAGCCACATAAACTCAAATATGTATACCCGCTGGCAGACTACAAAATAAGGGGGATGCGTCTGGTCACAGCGAAACGATACATACATGTTTAAAGCTCAGATTGGTAAATACGGTCTTAATTCATGATAATCAATGAAGCCCTACTGTCACACCCTGATCTGTTTCACCTGTCTTGTGCTTGTCCCCACCCCCCCACCACCACCACCACCCCCAAGTGTCTCCCATTTGTTCCCATTATCCCCTGTGTATTTACTGTCTGTTGCCAATTCATCTTGTCTTGTCAAGCCTACCAGCGGGTTTTCTATACTCCTGTTTTTCTAGTCCCTGTTTTCTAGTCCTCCCGGTTCCGACCTTTTCTGCCTGCCCTGGCACTGAGCCCACTTGCCATACCATTCTGCCTGCCCTTACCTCAAGCCTGCCTGCCATCCTGTACCCATCTGACTGACCTGGTTTACAAACTTCTGCCTGTCCTCAACCTGCCTCTTGCAGGTTGAGGTAATAGACAACCTGCCCTTGTCTATTAATAAATATCAGAGACTCGAACCATCTGCCTCCTGTGTCTGCATTTGGGTCTCATCCTGTGTCGTTATACCTACATATTGAGATTAATGCTACATTTACGTAACAAACAATGACTAAATCTGTCTGTGCTGTGTTTCTGTTCTCTCTGAGTGCACCTTTTTAGATCTTTGGGAGAACAACAATGAAAAACTGACCTTCCAGAATGTCATACTGGAGTTGTTGGATGACCGACTTGAAACGATAAAGAGTGCCTTTGTGTTGAAATGCAGCATTAGGCTGCAATACATGGACAAAGATTTTGATAAGGAGTACTTCAATTTGACTTCTACCTCTGAATTTCAGGATTTTGGAAGAGTGAAGGTGGTCCAGCAGCACACCACCGTTGACCAGTACACCTGGTGAGATTGCGTCTCACCGAGCCTCACATGGCTCTGACAACTGCATCTCCATTGCATCGGATGACACACTGATCCTCCTGTCCTTCGAGTGTGTGTCGTCCCGAACTGAACAGTGGCCAAAGGACTTTCAGATTCCATGCTTCTCATATGACAGTGAGATCCAACTCGAGAGGGCAAATGCTGAAAACCAGGTTAGCAAAACAAAGCTGACTGTCAGGTCCAAGCTGAAAACTGATATATTGAACAAACTAGCAAAGGAAATTCTTCAAATACAAGGTCTACCCAGAAGAACTAGACTGTGCGGTTTCAAGAAGCACCCCTGCTTAAAATAACCTGGATCGTTCAATGGCTGCTACGGTTGGAAACAAAGACTTAAGCACAAAATGGGGAAATACAGGACCCAGCTCAAATCACACCTGGGTCCTGATCTCTCAGTTAACTCACTGAAATCCAAAGCAACTGCAGATGCTTTCCCTGCAAAAAAGGTTAGGAAGCCAAAACGAGCCAAGGCTAACTATTACCCATCCATCCCTACTAGTCAGTCTCCCAAAAGCCTTGATTGGTTTTAGTTACAGTGGGATGTGATACATTTGTCACAATGTGGGAAGGTTGAGAGGAAATAGATATTGAACATTCAGGTTGGTTTTGTTATACTGATTCTAAAGCTCTGTCCTATGTTATTTGTTTCAGATCAATGCAGAGTTCCTAAGGTTCATGACTGTTCCCCTGAAAGCAAAGTTCATGGCCCAGTTAGACTAGCATTCAAGTCAGTTGCTCAATGTAATCCTAGCCAAAGGAGGATAACTCAGGCTGGCTTTGCAGGGAATTATTACGGGGCACATGTCACCAATCAGCACAAAGGAGCTGTCACGTCCTGACCAGTAAAGGGGTTATTTGTTATTGTAGTTTGGTCAGGACATGGCAGGGGTGTGTTTTTTTAGAGTGTTTCGGGGTTTGTTGGACTATGTTCTTATTTAAGAGGGGTGATGGTTTAGAGTGGTTCGGGGTTTGTTGGGTTATGTTCTTGTTAGTCTATTTCTATGTTAGTTCTAGTATGTCTATTTCTATGTGGTGTTTGTTGAGTTGACCTTCAATTGGAAGCAGCTGCTCCTAGTTGCTTCTAATTGAAGGTCCTATTTAAGAGGGGTATTTTTTCTATGGGATTTTGTGGGTAGTTGTTCCTTGTTTAGTGTTTGTTGCACCTGACAGGACTGTTTCATTTTGTTCTTTTTTGTATATGTATTTAGTTGTTTCTCCTTCTTCAAAATAAAAAGAAGATGAGTATACATATTCCCGTTGCGTTTTGGTCCAATCCTTACGACAACCGTGACAGAACTACCCACCACCAAAGGACCAAGCAGCGGAGGAAGGAGCAACAGGAGAAATACAAGGAGTCATGGACTTGGGAAGAGATCCTAGCTGGAGAGGGACCATGGAGGAAGACTGGAGAGGACCGGGAACGCTATGCAGGAACACGGGGATTGGAGCACCGGGGAGAAGGATGGACATGGGTGGATGAACGAAGATTTTGGGAGGACAAACGAAGGGAGCTGGAGGAAACTGAGAGGCAGCCCCCAAAATGTTTTGGGGAGGGGCACACAGGAAGATTGGCTAGGTCAGGCGGTAGACCTAAGCCAACTCCCCGTGCTTATTATGGGGAGTGTGTGGAGAGGAGAGCGCCGGTGTATGCAGAAGTGCGCACGATCCGCACAGTCCGGTGCGAGCGATCCCAGCCCCTCGCAAGTGCCGTGCTAGAGTGGGCATCCAGCCTGGAAGGAGGATGCCTGTGCAGCACATCTGGCCACCAGTGCGCCTCCTAGGCCCAGGCTACCCTACGCCTTCTCTACGCACGGCAGCCATCAGGCCTCTGCACAGCCCAGTTCGCCCTGTGCCAGCACTCCGCTCGTACAGGGCTGCTATTACCATCCAGCCAGGACGGGTTGTGCAGGAGGTGCGCTCCAGACCTCCAGTGCCTACTCATGGCCCGGTGTATCCAGTTCCTGCTCCTCGCACTAGTCCTGAGGTGCGTGTCTCTAGTCTGGCACCTCCAAAGCCAGCACCATGCACCAGGCCTCCAGTGCGTCAGCCCAGTCTAGTACGTCCTGTTCCTGCTCCTCGCATTAGCCTTGGGGTGCGTGTCTCCAGTCTGGTACCTCCAGTACCAGCCCCACGCACCAGGCCTCCAGTGCGTCAGCCCAGTCCAGCTCGTCCTGCTCCTGCTCCTCGCACTAGCCCTGTGGTGCGTGTCCCTAGTCTGGCGCCTCCTAAGCCAGCCCCACGCATCAGGCCTTCAGTGCGCAGGCCCCGTCCAGAGTGTCCGGCAACAGTGGACAATCCTTACGACAACCGTGACAGGAGCAATGGTTGATACGATCGCCCATGTTCCCTTCCCACTAAAACTGAGTCACCCCTCGGTGTCATTAGAGACCTCTAGTGGAAGCGCCCTAACTCCACCCATTCACGTGTCTCTGGTACCTGTGTCTCTGGTACTCTTTTCTTGGAAAATATTTGTATTTTATTTTACCTTTATAGATTGTTGACCGTGTCATAGAACAGATTGTTGAATGTGACCACTGGTCTCTACTCACCGTGTGTAAGGTAACTTCTACAACTACAGTTTTATTGAAGTGAAAATATGACTACCTGGAAATTGCTGATTGGTCCAATATTGTTGTATATTTTAAGGTGATTTTGTTTGAAAGGGTTATAGCTTTTATCTCTAAAACACAAACCAGTCTCTTCCTCTCCTCTCCCACTCCTTCATCTCACCTGCTCTACTTTCTCATCCTCCTCTATTTCCCTGACCTACTCTCACTCTCCTATCTCATCCTCCTGTCCTCGCAGACCAAGCCTTCCTCTCGCCCTATTCTATTGTACCCTCCTCTCTCACCCTCCTCTGCCCTCTCATCGTCGACTGGGCCAATTCCGACGCCCTATGCACTTGAGAAGATCTGAGAGGATTTGTTTGGTATTTAAGCAATATGGTGAAACTTTAACCTTAAAAGGCAAGGTGGGGCTATTATCAGATTGATTACACCTGTCAAATAATTTAAGATCTACACAAGTACATACGACATAGGGAATGATCTGAATGGGCCTCTGTCTGCCCAAACTCTCTTCTCTCATCCTCTCACCTCTCCCACTTTGCCTGCACTCTCGTAACCAACTATACAGAATAGTTTTGTGTTGAGGTTTTGTTGTACATGCAGATTTGTATTTGTATTTATTATGGATCCCCATTGGCAGCAGCTACTCTTCCTGGGGTCCAGCAAAATTAAGGCAGTTAATATCATTTTTTTAAACATTACAATACATAGATTTTACTATACACTGTGTGCCCTCAGACCCCTACTCCACCACTACCACATATCTACAGTACTAAATCCATGTGTATGTGTGTATGTTATCGTGTGTGTATGCATGTGTCTGTGCCTACGTTTGTGTTGCTTCACAGTCCCCGCTGTTCCATAAGGGTTTTTTAAATCTTTTTTATTAAATCTAATTTTACTGCTTGCATCAGTTACTTGATGTGGAATAGAGTTCTATGTTGTCACGGCTCTATGTAGTACTGTACGCCTTTCATACTCTGTTCTGGACTTGGGGACTGTGAAGAGACCTCTTGTGGCATGTTTTGTGGGGTATGCATGGGTGTCCGAGCTGTGTGCCAGTAGTTTAGACAGACAGCTCGGTGGACTCAACATGTCAATACCTCTCATAAATACAAGAAAGGATGAAGTCAATCTCTCCTCCACTTTGAGCCAGGAGAGATTGACATGAATATTATTAATATTAGCTCTCTGTGTACATCCAAGGGCCAGCCGTGCTGCCCTGTTATGAGATAATAGCAATTTTCCTAAGTCCTTTTTTGTGGCACCTGACCACACGACTGAACAGAGGTTGAGGTGTGACAAAACTAGGGCCTGTAGGACCTGCCTTGTTGATAGTGTTGTTAAGAAGGGAGAGCATCGCTGTATTATGGACAGACTTCTCCCCATCTTAGCTACTACGGTATCAATATGTTTTGACCATGACAGTTTAAAATATAGGGTTACTCCAAGCAATTTAGTCATCTCAACTTGCTCAATTTCAACATTATTTATTACAAGATTTAGTTGAGGTTTAGGGTTTAGTGAATGTTTTGTCCCAAAAGGACGAAGACACAGGTACCTCCAGATCCGATCTTGAATGGGAAGCCCCCAATTGAAGAGGGCGATGTAATCTCTAGATCCAGGGTGGCAAAGCTGTTTCTGGTCTGTGTCAGTTCTGGGCTCAACATCTCCATGGAGACCCCTGTTGCCAGAGGACGCTTTCTTCAACTTCCATGGTGAGTGACATACCTCCATGGCTGGTTGGTTGGGACGAGAACAGCTCCGTTCTCCAGGGAAGGGGAGACCCCTTTGGGGATGGAACCCTGCCCAGCACAGGCCAGCCGGATGTGGAGAGCCAACACAGCGACAAAACTTCCACAAGAGCAGCGTCTGGCTACTGGGGTGGAAGAAAATGAAAAAGTAGGCGGGCGTGGGTTCCCCAGTAGCTTGTGTAGGTTTGGTACTTGCTTGCTAAGAGTAGCTACTTCGCTCCTGTAGTCCTCCGCAAGCAAGCAGTTGCTACATTGAAAGTCAGTGCGGTCCACATTGTCCCGGAACAAAGCAAAGTAAACACAGCTCCTGCAGTGCTGGAAACATTCAATAGCGGCCTCCATTTGAGGCCGCCGAGCCAGCTAGGCTAGCTGAGCTTTCGTGTCCCTCCCCCTATGTGGATTCTGGCAGGATGCCGGGACAGACAGCAGTGCTCACAGCAATTTAGCCCAACAGAGACGCAGGATCCAAAATAAAAGTATATAAAAACACTGTCAGCTTTTAAACCGAGGTCTTTAGTTCAGGTTTCGGCGTTCAACAGCATTTAACAACAACAAACAGATTGTGTTGTACATGCAGGTTGTATTGTTGTACATGCTGGTTGTGTTTATTGAATGTGTCATTGTGAAAGACATTTTACATTTTGGGTTGTGATGAGTCATGTTTTGAACCAACCTAATATTTAGATATGCAGGAACTTCATTCAGTTAGATGTTACCAGTTGAAGTAACTCCATTAAGTTACTCCAATCCAATCATTTGCATTTCTTGTTTCAAGTTTGAAAAATATGAAAATGTAGGTTTTAGTGAGGCAAATTATTTGATTTTTGATTGTCATCAAATAATACAAGTGTCACAATTGAATTTAATCAAAAGTACTTTTTTTACCTGAAAAAACTCAACTCATTTGTTTGAAGTAATTAAATTAAGTTGATCCAAAGATTCACTTTTCAAATCAAATAAAATGTTATTTGTCACATACACATGGTTAGCAGATGTTAATTTAAATTTACATTTACGTCATTTAGCAAACGCTCTTATCCAGAGCGACTTACAATTAATGCGAGTGTAGCGAAATGCTTGTGCTTCTAGTTCCGACAATGCAGTAATATCCAACGAGTAATCTAACCTAACAATTTCACATCAATTACCTTATACACACAAGTGTAAAGGAATGAATATGTACTTAAAAAATATATATGAATGAGTGATGGTATAGAATGGCATAGGCAAGATGCAGTGGATGGTATAGAGTAATTTAGGATATGTAAACATATAAAAGTGGCATTGTTTAAAGTGGCTAGTGAAACATTACATCAAGATGGCAAGATGCAGTAGATCGTATAGAGTACAGTATACACATATGAGATGAGTAATGTAGGGTATGTAAACATTATATGAAGTGGCATTGTTTAAAGTGGCTAGTGATACATTTATTACATTCATTTTTCCATTATTAAAGTGACTGGAGTTGAGTCAGTATGTTGGCAGCAGCCACTCAATGTTAGTGATGGCTGTTTAACAGTCTGATGGCCTTGAGATAGAAGTTGTTTTTCAGTCTCTCGGTCCCAGCTTTGATGCACCTGTACTGACCTCGCCTTCTGGATGATAGCGGGGTGAACAGGCAGTGGCTCGGGTGGTTGTTGTCCTTGATGATCTTTTTGGCCTTCCTGTGACATTGGGTGGTGTAGGTGTCCTGGAGGGCAGGTAGTTTGCCCCCGGTGATGCGTTGTGCAGACCTCACTACCCTCTGGAGAGCCTTACGGTTATGGGTGGAGCAGTTGTCGTACCAGGCGCTTATACAGCCCGACAAGATGCTCTCAAAACAAATCAAATTTGTCACATGCGCCGAATACAACAGGTGTAGACCTTACAGTGAAATGCTTACTTACAAGCCCTTAACCAACAATGCAGTTTTAAGAAAATACCCCCCGCCCCCCCCAAATAAAAGTAAGAGATAAGAATAACAAATAATTAAAGAGCAGCAGTAAATAACAATAGCGGGGCTATATACAGGGGGTACTGGTACAGAGTCAATGTCAATGTGCGGGGTACCGGTGTCGAGGTAATTGAGGTAATATGTACATGTCGGTAGAATTATTAAAGTGACTATGCATAGATAATAACAGAGATTAGCAGCAGCGTTCCAGGGGCAATGCAAATAGTCTGAGTAGACATTTGATTAGCTGTTCAGGAGTCTTATGGCTTGGGGGTACAAGCTATTTAGGAGCCTCTTGGATCTAGACTAGGCATTCCGGTACCATTTGTCATGCGGTAGCAGAGAGAACAGTCTATGACTGGGGTGGCTGGAGTCTTTGACAATTTTTAGGGCCTTCCTCTGACACTGCCTCATATAGAGGTCCTGGATGGCAGGAAGCTTGGCCCCGGTGATGTACTGGGCTGTATGCACTACCCTCTGTCGTGCCTTGCGGTCGGAGTCCGAGCAGTTGCCATACGAGGCAGTGATGCAACCCGTCAGGATGCTCTCGATGGTGCAGCTGTAAAACCTTTTGAAGATCTGAGGACCCATGCTAAATCTTTTCAGTCTCCTGAGGGGGAATAGGTTTTGTCGTGCCCTCTTCACGGCTGTCTTGGTGTGTTTGGACCATGTTAGTTTGTTGGTGACGTGGACCCCAAGGAACGTGAAGCTCTCAACCTGCTCTACTACAGCCCCATTGATGAGAATGGGGGCGTGCGCGGTCCTCCTTTGCCTGTAGTCCACAATCATCTCCTTTGTCTTGATCACGTTGAGGGAGAGGTTGTTGTCCTTGCACCATGCAGTCAGGTCTCTGTGTATTACAATAATAACACAATGCAAAACCTAACTGGATCAGCATTATGAATTTGCTGATCCAAAATTTATGAGATTTCAAGACTTAGCTGATGACAAGGCCTCGCCACGCTTGTAAACTGTCAAGAGTGCAGCACATTATCCCCCCAAAATTAAGGGCCTATGGAAACTGAACTATTGCTCTCGAACCTCCCCCGATTTCTCAATCTCACTGTCCTATTGCTTGCCTGAGATAAGACGGAGAATCCATGAAGCCGAGGCTTATCTGAATATAACACACGCTCTCAGGAGTATGGGATTTCACCCCAAACTCCTTTACCAGGTCCGTGCATCAGGTATGACCCATTATTGTGGGAATTTGCTTTTTTCTCCTTAACCACGAGCGAAGCCACATCAATAAGCGATAAGAAGTTTCACTCAACTTAGATTAGAGGCAGGGTTAGAACTTTTAGCACAAATATCGATTTGGAGTTCTCAAGAATATCTTTCTCTGTATTTTGACTGGGATGACTCAGGCTTCTGAGCCTCTGCGTTAGTTTGGTCACTAATAGTCAATATTACTTTTAGTTATTCACTAGTTGTAATGACTTGAAGGCTGCATTCAGTCACATTGTAAATGAAAATGTGAAAACAGTTTCCCTCATCTCCTACTTATATCAGTGAAGGGCTCCCGAGTGGCGCAGCGGTCTAAGGCGCTGCATCTCAGTACTAGAGATGCCACTACAGACCCTGGTTTGATTCCAGGCTGTATCACAACTGGCGGAGATTGGGAGTCCCATGGGGCGACGCACAATTGGCCTAGCGTTGTCCGGGTAAGGGTTTGGCCGGGGTAGGCCATCATTGTAAATAAGAATTTGTTCATAACTGACTTGCCTAGTTAAATAAAGTTTCAAAATCTAATAATACCTGTAACTCAAAGCCACTCACGGATAGTTAGTGCACTGTACTTTTAGCATGTTTTTTCTTCTCTGTATATGGATCACTGCTGTCCTCGTAGACATGTATAACAAAATGTGTGTAAAAGACTTGGCTTTGTTCTTTGTTGCTTTTTTTGCTCAGTATGATCATTATTGTCATTAGCGCTAATCTAGGGGCAAATGCCTGAGCAGATGTCTGTTCTGAGGCTAAAACAGAGAAAGGATTACTGGCAGTAAGAGAGTCCCACTGCTCAGAGAACATGCCATGAGTGATGGTCAGAGTCTGAACACTGCCAAAACAATAATTACATACTGTTGCAGTCAAAATAGCAGAATTAAGAAAATAATTACCACTGCAGGGGTTTTGGAGTGCAACTATGAACATGACCACCAAGAACTATCAGTAGGAAGCTAGTATTTGTGTTTTTTGAGATATGAGACTGTTACTTCATGGCACAAACATAGTAATGTGTTATAAAATAAAGTTGCTGCCATTGATCTGTGGCTCAGATCTCAAAAGTACTTTCACTAAGACACATGACACTACTTAAACTAGCTTAGGGTGTCCTAAAATATGCATCATATCAGAGGTCAAATTATATGTGAATGCTAAACCGGTGTTGACACGTTTTTCTCAAGAAGGCTTAGGACAGCCTATATGCTGCAGTGTCTGCAGCACTGTCAGCCAATTGCCACTTTTCTACAAGTTGGTGTGAGGCCATGGAGGGTGGGGGAGAGTAGAGAGATAGTGGTGTGACTCCACAATGCAGATTCCCATTCATTAATCTAACCTGGCGTTTACTATTGATTTCCCATCAGCCAGGCAGAATCAAAATGCCGCTCACACGTCAACCTGGGGTAAGGAGGGTAGTTTTAACTCCAATGTTCTTTGGTTAGGTCTGCACAGCTTTGTGTGTGAGTGTGTGTGTGTGTGTGTGCCTGTGCTTGTGTGCCCCCAGGATCCTTACGATCAATGCCAAGCAGAGGAAAAGTGCACAAAGGAATAAGACAGCCGAAGGAAATGAACCAAATTCAATTTCAGCCTGCGCTTCTTTAGCTGTCCGCCACACAAAGAAGTAACTTATTATGAGGGGGACGCCACAATCACTATTATTCAGACCCTGATGAGCTACCCTCCATTTGATGGCACTTTTCAATTTACCTCATCTAACAACAATCCCTGTATTATCAACATGCACTGTGAAGGGGATTACCCTCCATTTCAATGAAGAGGGTTGCATGAATTTCAGAGTCTAGATTGAGGGGTGCAGATGGGGGTATTGATTTGCTCAACAGATAACCCAGCAAGCACAGTCGATCTGGGCCGATTCCGGCAGAGAGGCAGGGCACTCGGCTGAGAGTCAGACTCGGACGATGTCATGTGGCCCGAGTCTGGGCAGTATTACTCATGGCTAGGATGCGGGGATTGAGCTCGGGCCAATTCCGGTGTAAGTTATCTGGCCCAAATGTATTACTTGGGGCTCGTGATGATTCTGGTGAGAGTTATCTGGCCCAAATGTATTACTTGGGACTCTGGCCGATTGGGGCTACTCTCTGGCAGATGATTACACGGGCTGCTTTATATAACATTTCATTATTTATTTATTTTTACATATTTTCTCATTTTTTCCATGATAAAAAAATACAATTAACATTTAAATAAAATTCTTTACGATTCCTGTAGTATTAGTATTATTTTAGTAGTATTTTAGTATTTTTATACTTTGTGCCAGGCAATTGATAAGCATTAAAAACTGGATTTTTTTGGTGGATGGGTATAATTTGTATGCATAAAATGTATAATAGTAATATTTAAAATGATTAAATCGGGTAATTTTGTATGCATTTATTTACATTTTGTATCGGGATGCTTCTGGAGGGCTTCTGGTAAGATGCCGGAAAAGTCGGCATCTTTCCGTTAGATGGAAACGGCCTGATGTTCTTGGGACGATTCTGGGCAATCATTCATTTTGATTCTGGCACCCGATTCCGGGCCGATTCAATCAGTTCTGCCCCCCCATAAGAGGGCCGCTTCTAGGCCCGATTCCTTATTGCTAGCTGGGAAGAAATATCACTTGTTCAAGCATTTTCTGTATGTGTGTGTGTGTGTATGTTGGTTACTTGTATGCTAAGGAGCTGAATAAGCAAAGTGATGACTCATGCAGACAACATAGATTCAGGAAATTGGTTTGTCGGGGTGTAACAAAAGGCCTGTTGTTCTCTGTAGTGAAATAGCTTTAACCTGTGACTCTCACACTCTCCCTCACATAAACACATTCTCTCTTTCTCTCACTCTCTCTTGCTTTGAGATGTGTGTGGGTGGGTGTTTCTCTAAAGCACTGGTGCTATGAGTTTCAAAGTCTGTGTGAAGACTTGAGAGGTGGTTCACTTCAGACCCTTTGTGATGAAGTGATAAAGGCATATGAGTGGTGTTTTGATGGTGGAAGAAAAGCACTGCATTGCTGAACTAACTGCACAATCTCAGTGGCCATGTCTACAGAAGATACATTTCTTAAACCAATAAGACTAAAAATATCCATTTGAATGTACTGTAATGTTCACTGAAGACATACTCTCATCATTGATGACTGAATGGTTTTAAAAATAAAGATCTGTGAATAAAATGATTTTTACGCATTTAAGCCAGGCTAGCTATCACATTGCTTTGTTTCCAAGGGCAACAGCATGGCAGAAAAGGCTGCTAAAAAAATACCAGGCTTAATCATACTGTAGCTTTACCTCCACCACAAGTCTCTCTCTCTGTGTCAGTAATTAACAGGGTCAAAACTGTCATTAGCTGTTTTTATTTCAATATTGTAGACGGGATGCTGCCAAAAGCGGGAAATACATTTTTCCTCTCCTCCCTTCTTTCCATCTCTCCATTAGAGATGCTAATCGGTCATATGTAAGTATCTTTCATCTCTCCTGCTGGCTAAGTGAGCATGGCAGCACACCCATCCCCAGTGCTGCACTGTAAAACTTTTCCCTGTAAATTTACAGCATTATACTGGCACCAGAGTTGCCAGCTTAATACTGTAATTTTGCGTTACAGCAGAGAATCTGTAATGTGTTTTACAGTACTATTTTCCTTACTGTAAAGACATATTACAGCATCCTTGCTGTACATTTACAGGGATGCTGTAATGTTTTACAGTAAGGAAAATAGTACTGTAAAGCAAAATTACAGCATTAAGCTGGCAACTCTGCTGCCAGGATCATGCTGTAAATTTACAGGGAAATTCTACCTGGAAATCAAAATGTAAGAAAAACAATACATGTACATAAAATACATTTATTAAAATTGGTAACAACATTAAAAATGAATTAACAGCATAATTGAAAATAGAAGTAAGAAGAAGTTAACACATACAGTAAAGTGCATAAGGAAAGTATTCAGACCCATTGACTTTTATCACATTTTTTACGTTACAGCCTTATTCTAAAATTGATTATATAGTTTTTTCCCCCTCATCAATCCACACACCATATCCCATAATAACAAAGCAAAAACCGGTTTGTAGAATTTTTGCACACTTATTAAAAATAAAATACAGAAATTTCACATTTACATAAGTATTCAGACCCTTTACTCAGTACTTTGTTGAAGCACCTTTGGCAGCGATTACAGCTTCGAGTCCTCTTCTGTATGACACTACAAGCTTCATACCTAAGTTTTTTTTTTGTCACGTTACTAGGTTCCACCGTCAACACTGTGCTACATGCTGACTAGACCGGGCGCGAGCACGCATGTTGATTTTTGTCTACCCAGACCAGATGTGATTAGGACACGCAGGCTGAAATATCAAAGCGAACTCTGATCCAAATCTATTAATTTGGGGACAGGTCGAAAATCTTTAAACATTTATGGCAATTTAGCTAGCTAACTTGCTGTTGCTAGCTAATTTGTCCTGGGATATAAACATTGGGTTGTTATTTTACCTGAAATGCACAAGGTCCTCTACTCCGATAATTAGTCCACAGATGAAAGAGTAAACCGAGTTTGTTTCCAGTAATCTCTCCTTCTTCAGGCTTCTTCTTCTTCTTTGGACTTTATATGGTGGTTTGCAACTAACTTTAAGGTGCATTACCACCACTAACCAGACTGGAGTGTGGACCTCAGTTCATCTTTCAATCACTCACGTGGGTATACTGTATGCTCCTTAAAACCAATGAGGAGATGGGAGAGGCGGGACTTACAGCGCGTCAAGCATAACAAATAGAGCCAAGTTCTATTTTAGCACATGGCTAAACACATGCTTGTTGACGAGCACGAGCAGTGTGGATGCAATGATTGAATAACATGTATGTGTACATTTATTTTGCAACGCTCGCGGACGTAACGAGAGCGGTGTGGTCAGCATGTTAGGCTACAGCTGCCCAGTAGCACTGCACCTTAGGTCGACAGGCACTTTGACACAACATGGTGCACTGGTCGTGAGTACGGGCACAACATGGTTTATGCATAAAATGTGGACCGTCAATCCGAAAAAATATGGGTCAGCTTTTGCACTGCTAGAAACAATCCAATTTGTCTGTAGTAATGGTGGAAACATAATGCTCATGAATCTGGTCACAAATTCTCTATGGCACTCAGAGGCTGCAGTGGTTCTTCCTGTAAAATTTTGTCATACTGCAGCACACCTTGCGGGCTGCCGCAGAATTCTATAGCAGGTTATTTAAGTGTCAGCCATTGTTGCCATTAATGCTAGTTAGTGCTAGTTTGACCACCAGAAGGCATCTTGAGAAGCATTTGACTTTGTAATATTGGCTGTACTAGAGAATTTTTTTTAAATTGTAAGAACATAGTATATGGGATTGATTTTAAGAAATGTAGTTTAATTAATTTGATAAATATTATGGTGTTTCTATTCCAAGAAAAACTAAAAATGTAACCGTCAGGGTTTCCGTTAAGAAAATATGGCGCGGTACAACGTGACCGGTCGGGAGTAGGCAACTAAGAGCAAAATAATCCTAACATTTCCACACCCTAATTGTAGGCTAACCAATACCCAAACGGAGATTCAGTGAAAATAAAAATCTCATTGTTTTACCAAGACAAGTCCCCATGGTTGTTTCAGAGCAGCGCGAAACGGTGCTGAGATAGTTGGCCACACACTGGTTGACCCCATATTGCTTCAAATCCTCTTGCATCTATCTTCAAAATGCTTTAAATGCCACAATGTCACAAATCATTGAACACACACAATTCTTAAAACTTCTTATTGCTATTCCACTCGGTACTGTGTGTGTGTTTCAATTCTCTCTCTCTATCTCTCTCGACCTCTCTCTCGACCTCTCTCTCGACCTCTCTCTTGACCTCTCTCTCGACCTCTCTCTCGACCTCTGAATGCTCGGCTATGAAAAGCAACTGGCATTTACTCCTAAGGTGCTGACTGGTTGCACCCTCTATAACCATTGTTTATATTATTTGACCCTGCTGGTCATCTATGAATGCTTGAACAGGTTGAAAACACAAAGCAGTCAATGGAAAAGATAGGGTATATGTTTTACTCATGTCTGTCTCTCTTCCCCTCTCTACGTCCTCTTTATCCCCCCTCATTCTCTTCTCACTCCATCCCCTTCTTTTTATTTATTTACATGTTTTATTTTAATGAATCCAAAACATACAACATACTTGCAGTGAAGTGGACTACACCACACCAGTCATCCAACAGACTCCCATTCAGAGTGACACACAGAAGTATTCAGGGTCAATGCCTTGCTCAAGGGCATGTCGACAGATCTCCCACAAGGCCAAAAATAGGGACTCGAACCCTCCAAGATCCCCCCACAGTTTCCCAAAAGCTGCCCCTCAACCATCAGAGATGCCTCCCACAGTCCCCCCCCCCCCAAAAAAAAAAGTATTCAAATAATAATGGGGGTGGGGAACAGTGAAGAGGTGACTCTGGGATGCTGGCCTTCTAGGCAGAGTTCCTCTGTCCAGGGACTGTGTTCTTTTGCCCATCTTAATCTTTTTTTCTTATTGGCCAGTCTGAGATATGGCTTTTTCTTTGCAACTCTGCCTAGAAGGCCAGTTTCCCGGAGTCGCCTCTTCGCTGTTGATGTTGAGACTGGTGTTTTGCGGGGACTATTTAATGAAGCTGCCAGTTGAGGACTTGTGAGGCATCTGTTTCTCAAACTAGACACTAGACACTAATGTACTTGTCCTCTTGCTCAGTTGTGCACTGGTGTCTCCCACTCCTCTTTCTATTCTGGTTAGAGCCAGATTGCGCTGTTCTGTGAAGGGAGTAGCACACAGCGCTGTAAGAGATCTTCAATTTCTTGGCTATTTCTCTCATGGAATAGCCTTCATTTCTCAGAACAAGAATAGACTGACGAGTTTCAGAAGAAAGTTCTTTGTTTCTGGCCATTTTGAGCCTGTAATCGAACCCACACATGCTGATGCTCCAGATACTCAACTAGTTTAAAGAAGGCCAGTTTTATTGCTTCTTTAAATAGAACAACAGTTTTCAGCTGTGCTACCATAATTTCCAACGGGTTTTCTAATGATCAATTAGCTTTTTAAAATGATAAACTTGGATTAGCTAACACAACGTGCCATTGGAACACAGGAGTGATGGTTGCTGATAATGGGCCTCTGTACGCCTATCTAGATATTCCATAAAAAAATCTGCTGTTTCCAGCAACAACGGTCATTTACAACATTAACAATGTCTGCACTGTATTTCTGATTAGTTTGATGTTATTTTAATTGTTTTTTTCTTTCAAAAACAAGGACATTTCTAAGAGACCCCAATCTTTCAACTATGCTGTGATGATTAACGTACAATTTCAATCTATCTAATCGAATAGAATCCATACATTGCGAGGTGAAGATAAATCATTTTACTAAGATTATTAGTATATTTGTAATTGACTGACCCAGTCTCTCCAGATCTCCTAACAGTACAATGTCTAGGGTCAATTTCAGATCAATGTTATGCATTTTTAGCCATTCCTGAACCTGAGACCAGAAACAGGCTACCTGAGGGTCTATTGATTCTGTATCCTCACAACAAAATCTGCAGAGCTTCGAGGATTTTATGCCCAAAATATTCAACATTTTGTTGTTCGCAATAATTCTTTTATAATAATTTTAGTCTTGAATCTTGTGATGTTTTATATATCAACTCATACACCCTGTACCATGGAATCGGTACATCAAAAATCTCTTCCCAACAATTTTGCAATCTGTATGTCACAGTTGTCAACATACTGGTCCTGAAATGAAACTGGTATACTTTTCTATTTATTCTATTTTTATTCATCCATAAGTTTTGATCCTTTATATTGGTCAGAAAGACCAGTTCCCTACCTCCTCCTGCTGCCACCTGCCTCCTCCAGTTTTGGGGTGATGCTGTAATCAATTGGTTGTACTCTTGGATTGAGCCGACCTTCCCGTTCAAGTCTGATAACTCCATGAAAGACATAACTCCACCTTTCCAATTTACAATATCATTTAAGAACAAAATACCCTTTTCAAACATCTTTCCCATAAATACAGGTATTTTATCAATCAGCACATTTGAGTTCAGCCTTAATATTTGTAGTAATATTTGTTCTATGTTTTCAGAGGGATGAAATTGAAATTGTAGCCAGCTCTGCAATGCTTGTTTGAAAAAGAGAGATTAATCAAAAATGAGACATGGCGATCTGCATAAAGGCAAAAAGGCCATTTTAAACAGTGGATGAGCTTTTCTTAGTAATCTACTTGAGATCCATTTAGGGTTCAAGTAAATCTTTTGATTAAGTGAAGCTTTTAGAGAGAGGTTTAGTGCTTTTATATTTAATAATCTCAACCCACTATATTCATTATATAGATAGGCAAGCTTGATTTAGTCTGGTTTAGCGTCCCAGATAAAGCAAAATGTATTTCACTCATGATTTGAAAAACGAATCATCAGGAGTAGGCAGCACCATATGTAAGTGAGTAAACTGAGATATGACTAAGGAGTTAACCAGGGCAATTTTTAAATAAATAGACAGGTATTGACCTCTCCTTGGTTGCAGGATCTTGTCTATTTTTACAAGTTTTCTATTGAAATTCATTGTGGAGAGCTTATTTATATATTTTTTTATATGAATACCAAGTATGTCTACTTCCCAGGGTAATGTAACTGCAGGGTAATGTAAAAGTGGTATTTTTTAAAGCTCCAATACGTAGTATTGTACACTTATCATAATTAGGTTTAAGTCCATAGAGTTCAGAAACGTTATCTAGATCTTCAATGAGACATTGCAGGGATCTAGCTTGCAGACTTAATATGAAACTTGAGTCATCAGCATACACGGACACCTTTGTTTTTAAGCCTTGGATATCTAATTCTCTAATGTTGTTATTGGATCTGATTTTAATAGCTAGCATTACAATGGCCATAACGAATAGATATGGTGACAGCGTACACCCTTGTTTAACTCCTCTTGACAATTCAAAACTCTGAGAAGTAGCCGTTATTTACTATTTTACACCTGGTGTTAGCTATACATTACTTTTACACATTTTATAAGAGAATCACCGAAATGGAAAAAATCTAGGCATTTATAAATAAAATCCCGTATTACTTTTAAAAATCCGGTATAAATACCAGGCCTGGCTTCTTAGATATTTAATGGTGTTTTATTTTTTCTAGTAGTTGTCGTATATTATCTCCAATGTATCGTCCATGTAAAAACTTGTCTGATCAGTATGAACAATACCTGGTAAAACCTTCTTAATTCTGAGTGCTATGCATTTCGCTAGTATTTTTGCATCACAACATTGAAGTGTAAGGGGCCTCCAGTTTTTTTTTAGATAGACTGGATCTTTATATTTGCCATTTGGGTCTTGTTTTAATAATAGTGAAATCAGACTGCTGAGTACCTGACAGACTACCATTTCTATAGGAGTCGTTTAAACAATCTAACAATGGAGCTTTTAGTACATCAAAAAATGCTTGATATACCTCTACCGGTAAGCCATCAAGCCCTAGGGTTTTTCCAGACTGAAAGGATGTAATAGCCTCAAAAAGTTATTCCTCTGTAATTTGGCCTTCGCACCAATCTTTCTGTACATTTGTTAATTTTTGAATTGTTTGTAATATTTGGAAATAATTCCTCACCATAATCTTCATTCAGTGGGAGAGAAAAAGAGAACATCTGCAAAAAAATGTTGCGTCCTCTTTTAAAATATCATTAGGAGAATCATAGATGACTCCGTCTTCAGTAACGAGCTTCTGCAAATTCTTTTTGTTAGCGTGTTGGAGATTCAGGAAGAATTTTGTTCATTTTTCTCCATATTCCATCCAGTTTGCTTTATTTTCGTAATAGATTACATTAGATTGTTCTTGAATAAGTCCCTCTAGTTCTTTTTGTTTTTCCTCTAACTTAATTTGTATCTCTGTAGTATCGTTTTTATTGCTATCTACCTGTACTATTGGTTAATGTATTTCCCTTGTTAGTCCTGTCTCTTTAGCCATCCCCTTCTTTCACCCGCTCCGATCTCTCCCCACTATCCTACCCCCTCCATTCTTTCTCCCTCCTTCTTTCCCTTCTTCCACCTCCTCTCATCTCGCTTTTCCTCCTCTCTCTCTCTCTCTCTCTCTCTCTCTCTCTCTCCCCAGACACAGAGGCCGACAGGCAGACAGACAGACAGTCAAACAGTTACGCAGACAGACAGACAGACAGACAGACAGACAGACAGACAGACAGACAGACAGACAGACAGACAGACAGACAGACAGACAGACAGACAGACAGACAGACAGACAGACAGACAGACAGACAGGCAGGCAGGCAGTTTCAAGTCAATATCCTCCTCAGAATTAATTAGAGAATTCATAATAAGACTCTTCATTTTTAGAACTGCAATACCATTGTGTCCAATGGAGGTCAAAAATGCTTTTGGGTCAATTTACTTCAAACTTCACATCAATTCATATTGCTTTTATAATGTTAGCAAACTATCAAAAAGTGACTGAATGTTTTAAAATTATATATGACATCAATAGAATTGGCCGAGTTACAGTGGTGTTTGTCAGACCGTGAGACATCCCGAAAGTTGATCTTCTCAGGAAAACCTTTGCAGCCTGCAAATGGCCTACAGACTATTATGACCACTCTATGGAAAGGGGAGAAACTCACAAACATGATGGTGTTCTTCCCCACAAGTGTCACGGGACTTGTCGGAAGGTAACCAATACAAACAAATGGAAATGGAGGTTGTTTTGTGCCAACAACAATAAGCGGTTACATTTCCTGAGCTTTCTTATTTCTCCTATATAAAGTATAAGACAAACATTAATTCCTTATGATGATGTGTTATTGAATTGTGTTTATATGGGCTATAGTAGTAAAGGCCAAATTCAATATTTTATCAAATATTTTTTATATTTATCGTTTTTGGGATACCTAAAGGGGTCTTAAAATTCAAAATCAAATAGCTAAATGAATTGATGGTATGACCATCTTAAAAGTTGCTTATGGTAGAGGACATACATATATGACCTGTTTTTCTAGATCTACTGTATTGATCTGTGACTAAACATGTTACTTTCATCCCGGTTCTCACCATAGCTACACATCTAAAATCTGTAAATAAAACATCTGACAATAGTAATACTTTACACACACATAAAGATACCCATAACCAACCATTTCTGATGAAAAAACACTAATGTATTTCACAGACAGCTACAATCTGGGATTTTTCAAGATGTTTCCACACCAGGTTGAGATTTACATTTACAAGCCCCTGCCCAACGAGCTGAATAATAGCTCAAGTCCATGGCAGGAGAGCACTAAGTGCACCTTTGAGATGTGTTTCCAAATGCTAAAAAGGAACATGTGAAAATGTGAGGTATTTATGGGTGTATTGGCCATTAAAAATAAAGATGTATGAATATATGACGGCATCAGAGTTCAGGATAAGACCCAGATGAAGAGAGTTCGAAACACAGATGTTTATTAACAAAACAGGCGGCAGGCAGATGACAGGTCAAGGACAGGCAGAGGTCAGTAATCCAGGGCAGTGTCAGAACGGTACAGAACGGCAGACAGGCTCAGTGGTCAAAATCGGAAAAACTAGAAAAACAGGGGCAAGAGAGAAACAGGAGTACACGAAAAACATGCTGGTAGGCTTGACAAGACAAGACGAACTGACAACAGACAAACAGAAAACACAGGTATAAATGCACAGGGGATAATGGGGAAAAATCGACAGGTGAGATCAGGGTCAGGGTGTGACAGACTGATTATATATCCATGAAATATCATCATCAAATGTGTGTACACTAACAAGGCTTTTTATCTACTCAAAGACAGAAGTCTATTTTCACATAAGACAAACACATAAGACCAACCAAATATTTTCTGATGTAGTAGTCACATAGTGAAGAACTCAGTAATCCCAAATATTAATGAAGAGTATTTTGGAGCTGTAAGGAGTTAATTAAGTGTTTAACCCTTCGGCTGGTGGGGTTTAACATGTCAAACCCTTATTCACTCTGGCTTTCTGGATCCCTGAATGTGTTATGACATGCTGGGAACCCCAAGGAGCGACTCTGTCAGAGTATCCCCCTAGAGGGACAAGACCCTTTAACCAAGGCCGAGGCCTCTTCGGCCTACTACTCATGACAAGGCCTCCTACCCTCCAGCGAAGACCCAGAAATGAAGTGAGTGCTAAGAAGAGAAAGTCACAGCTCCAAGTTCATGATCTGACAGGCACAAGGGCCAGGACTCAGCTCTAGGCTGTTGTTTACTGTACAATTGGAGACCAACACAGCATGTTCAACAAACTCAACTTGGAGCCCGTTGGTACTACAAAAGAAGGAAGAAAATTGCTAATTCCTTCTTTCCCTTCTGAAAGTATAGCACATATCACTGTAATTCAATTTGTTTTCCACTCTCCAATGTCGTGACACTACAGTGGAGGCAAACATGTATTAAGTTTAAATTAAGCCATCATGTCCAAACATGTTCACCTAAATGTACAGATTCTGTCATGTTTACCCCTCTCACTCACATATAGTCAGGTCCAAAATGATTGTCACCCTTGATAAAGAAGGTATACTAACGCAATTGTTCATAGAAATAGATTTATTTAACAAGTAATATGTTTTTTCTCTCAAAAAGATACAGGTCAAAATGAATGCCACCTCTTTTTTCAACACCTTACGAGGATAACGGCATTGAGCCTTTTCCTAGAATGTTTTATGAGATTGAAGTACACAATGGGAGGAATCTTAGACCATTCGTCCATACAGAATCTTTCCAGATCATTACTATACTTCAACTGCGCTTATGGACTGCCCTCTTCAATTCAAACTACAAGTTATCAATGGGGTTCAAGTCTGGAGACTGATTTAGATTTTGCGATACCAAACCCACCACTGGTGTGCGTGGCCAAAGAGCTCTGGTGTGCGTGACCATAGCACTGTTCCAATCCAGGTGCCAATGCCGTTTAGCAAACTCCAGGCATTAACATTTGTTGGATAACATGAAAATAGAGCTCTTTGGTCACACACCCCAGTGGTGTGTTTGGTGTCAAACAATAACCCCATACCTACTGTAAAATGTGATGGTGGATTTTTGATATTATGGGGCTATTTTGCTTCCACTGTTCCTGGGGCCCTTGTTAAGGTCAATGGCATCATGAACTTTACCCAGTACCAGGACATTTTTGCCAAAAACCTGCTTGCCTCTGCCAAGAGGCTGAAACTTGGCCGCAAGTGGATCTTCCAGCAAGAAAGTAATCGTAAACACACATCAAAATCCACAAAGAAACGGCCACAAAATCCCTAATTTTGCAATGGCCATCTCAGTTTCTGGAATTGAACCCCATTGAAAACATGTGTTTTGAATTGAAGAGCGCAGACGAAGATATCAAGGATCTGGAAATATTATGTATGGTGGAATGGTCTAAGATCCCTCCCAATGTGTTCTCCAATCTCATAAAACATTTCACAAAAGACTCAGTGCCATTATCTTCATAAGGTGAGGTAAAGAAAGGTATTAAAAAAATAAACAAAAATAAATGATTACTTGTTAAACAAAATCTCTTTCTCTGAGCAATTGTATTAGTATAACATAATATATTATTTTTTGAATTACTGCAATATAGCTCAGTATTTGTATTATATATTTAATACAGTCTTTGTTGCTCAACTTAATCAAGGGTGCCAATAATTTTGGACCTGACTGTGTATTTGAAAGAGAAAAAAAACACTGATTCCATTTTTAAAAAAACTGCATTTTCTCATGTAAAATCAGAACAATTATTTCACTTTATGCATCAGTAAGATGAGCAAAAATAAAAGGTTGAAAATTTAGAAATTGTTGGTACAGTATATTTTACAGATTATCGCCTTTGTCAATACAATTCAACCACCTGGATAGCAGATCACATAGCCATCACAACTTAGCAGCAGGTAACAATTAATGATGCTTCTCGCCTTATTATTTGCTTGTTTGCAGAAATGAGTTGTCAGCTGAATGCTAATGAGCTGCCAAGGTCATAAGGTTGATGTTGCTAAACTTGCCTGAAGTTTTAGGCCTACTGCTTGTGGTATAGAGAAATAGACATTATAATAGTTACAATGGCCAATTTCCAAATTACTATCTTCCGGGGTTAAATTAGTGGATGCCAATATCTCTCAGAAAAGTAAAATACTGATTAGTAATTAATCATGCTTTACTGGAAGCTAGGTATGGAGGAAATATGTCTAAAATGTTACTTTTTATATTTTGAAAAGAACCCAATAAAACAAAGTGCACATTAATATATGGTCATTGGGGTAAAGAAAATTACATATTCTCAAACTGTAATGGCCATAGTCACGTAACCATAACTGCTGTTGCCTACCATTTATCTTTATCAATATTTAAATACAAGAAACAACTACATGGTGCATTGTAGCTTAAAAGATGTGGAAAAAAGATTGAGGAAAGGACATCAATGGATGTCAGCCAAAGTACCCAGTTGGGAGGCAGACTCGTTTTTCATTAAGATTAAGTGTGTAGCGGGGGCGGCCTATCTTTCTGTGCCTCCAGCTGACACTTTTCTCCCTTTCCATTTGTGTGCGTGCGTGTGATTGTGTGTGTGTGTGTGTGTGTGTGTGTGTGTGTGTGTGTGTGTGTGTGTGTGTGTCACCACAGTTTCAAACAATGGGAATGTTATCAAAGGTTGCCAACAGCAAATGACAGACACAGAAGGGAATATTTGCCCCAAATCTGTTTTCCTAAAGGAATAACAACCATCTAGTAGGGTGAACCGAAATTCATAAAAGAAGCCTCAACCTTTCCTCTAAAGTTTTGGACTAATGGAACCATTATACAGATATCCCACTACAGTAAAACGTGTCTTGATTCAGAAGTGTAACACCATGGAGTGTAACCTTTTGACGATATGCTAGTACAGTAAACAGTCACTTGTGGACACATTTATGGTTGAAAGGCTTTCGCACACAAATTGTGATTGTTTTGTAGGATGTGTTAGCAATCAAATGCTAAGAAAATGCTGTAATCCTTTATTTTACAGCCCGGTAAGTACTAGGTACTTACTAGGTAATACTTGGTAACAGAATATAATTAAATATGTACTTATTTAGAAACAGTAACTAAGTACTCTGAAAATAGGCAATAGTTGTAGGGGAAAAACATTTTTTACCCATCAATTATGTTAAGTACCATGAAATGTACCTATAAATACCCAGTACTGTCCTGGCTGTAAAATAAAGGGTTACCAAAAAATGCAACATAGGTTCATCCTTGTGACTCATACAGATCAATGATCATTGTTGATGGAATGAATCTTGCCAAGAGAATCACACTATTTCTTCCATTCTCACTGACAACATTTCCAACAAGCAGACAGCAAACAGTGAAAAGTCAGCACAATGTTAAGGGAAGTACTTTCTTTACAAACCTCTCAACAAAAACTAGTCTCATTACATTCCTCCCATCTACCAACAGACGCTATCTATGGAGTTAGAGAGAAGGGCAACTGTAGAACAGAGCTAGTGACTGAATAAAGCTCCAAACTGAACGTTTTTTCAGTTACACTTCACAAGTGCTAGTTCTACTGGGAGCATACATAATCCTTTAAAAGCCGTTACCACAAAATGAAGTTCTGAAACCTATTATAGGTTTTTACATCAACTTCTATTCAGTTTGAAGGTTTCTACAGAAATGTAATCTGTCTGTCCTTTAGTTGAATCTGTGACACAAAGGAAATCAGAAACAAAATCTAAAGGATTTTACAAGAATCCATCTTGTGAAAATCCCTCAGCTGTTGGGTAATTCACTTGGCAGGATAAGTCAGATGACCTTGGGAGACTCAGAAATAACTCTTTAATTTCTATTGTGTATATATGTTTAGGATGGATTTTTATGCGAAATAAGTATTTTTATCAGGCCTGTCTTTTCTTGAAAATATGACCGGTTCAGAATGTTTATAGAAGTTCGTTGACAAATTCATTGATCTTGCTATGTGAAATATACCACAGATGGTAACTTGGTTTCAAGTGTTTGGAAACAGTTTTTATTCTTTCTATCCCATTCCTATTGATTTTCACACCTTTTCCCAATCACCATATGCTACGCCCTCAACACAAAACTCAATCCATTTTTACAAAACTTCTATCTAGGCTGCTATACCATTTACATTTTCACAAATTCCCTGCAGTGCTAGATGGAGCTTTGAGCAAAAAACATGAAAGTGTAAGGCCCTGACTTTGTCATCTTATGCAGCTGTCAATCAGCATAAATATCAGACGTCTCCAAAACTATCACTGTGCTCTGAGAACATTTAGTGTTATCATGTCACATCTTCCTTTGTGGGTCTGGTAAAAGCACTCCAAGTTAATAAATGTTAATGCTCTCTTCAGGATATTTAAGACAAATGCTACTCTCAGACACTTTTATGCACTCAGTGTAGCCAGCGTTGTCCTCCATACATCACCTGAGAGTACTAAATTGAGATATGTGCCATGATGCTCTAAGTGATTTAGGATGGAGTTCAAAGAGCCTTACAACTCACTCTCCCTCTACTCCTCATCATGTTTTATGGTTTTCATTATAGGGACTCACAAACACCAAATACACAGAGAGGGAGGAATTAGGGGGGAGAGAGAGAGATTGAGAATATAAAGGATGTGGGAAAGAATGATCAGAGAATGATTAAATCAAATCAAATCACATTTTATTGGTCACATGCAGATGTTAATGCGAGTGTAGCGAAATGCTTGTGCTTCTGGTTCCGACAGTGCAGTAATATCTAACAAGTAATCTAACAATTTCACAACAACTACAGTGGGGGAAAAAGTGTTTGATCCCCTGCTGATTTTGTACGGTTGCCCACTTACAAAGAAATGACCAGTCTATAATTTTAATAGTAGGTTTATTTGAACGGTGAGAGAGAGAATAACAACAAAAATATCCAGAAAAACGCATAGCAAAAATGTTTTAAAATGATTTGCATTTTAATGAGGGAAATAAGTATTTGACCCCCTCTCAATCAGAAAGATTTCTGGCTCCTAGGTGTCTTTTATACAGGTAACGAGCTGAGATTAGGAGCACACTCTTACAGGGAGTGCTCCTAACTGCAGCTTGTTACCTGTGAAAAAGACACCTTTCCACAGAAGCAATCAATCAATCAGATTCCAAACTCTCCACCATGGCCAAGACCAAAGAGCTCTCCAAGGATGTCAGGTACATGATTGTAGACCTACACAAGGCTGGAATGGGCTACAAGACCATCGCCAAGCAGCTTGGTGAGAAGGTGACAACATTTGGTGCGATTATTCGCAAATGGAAGAAACACAAAAGAACTGTCAATCTCCCTCGGCCTGGGGCTCTATGCAAGATCTCACCTCGTGGGGTTGCAATGATCATGAGAACGGTGAGGAATCAGCCCAGAACTACACGGGAGGATCTTGTCAATGATCTCAAGGCAGCTGGGACCATAGTCACCAAGAAAACAATTGGTAACACACTACGCTTTGAAGGACTGAAATCCTGCAGCGCCCGCAAGGTCCCCCTGCTCAAGAATACATACACATGCCCGTCTGAAGTTTGCCAATGAACATCTGAATGATTCAGAGGACAACTGGTGAAAGTGTTGTGGTCAGATGAGACCAAAAGGGAGCTCTTTGGCATCAACTCAACTCGCCGTGTTTGGAGGAGGAGGAATGTTGCCTATGACCCCAAGAACACCATCTCCACCGTCAAACATGGAGGTGGAAACATTATGCTTTGGGGGTGTTTTTCTGCTAAGGGGACAGGACAACTTCACCGCATCAAAGGGACGATGGACGGGGCCATGTACCGTCAAATCTTGGGTGAGAACATCCTTCCCTCAGCCAGGGCATTGAAAATGGGCCGTGGATGGGTATTCCAGCATGACAATGATCCAAAACACACAGCCAAGGCAACAAAGGAGTGGCTCAAGAAGAAGCAAATTAAGGTCCTGGGGTGGCCTAGCCAGTCTCCAGACCTTAATCACATAGAAAATCTGTGGAGGGAGCTGAAGGTTCGAGTTGCTAAACGTCAGCCTTGAAACCTTAATGACTTGGAGAAGATCTGCAAAGAGGAGTGGGACAAAATCCCTCCTGAGATGTGTGAAAACCTGGTGGCCAACTACAAGAAACGTCTGACACCTGTGATTGCCAACAAGGGTTTTGCCACCAAGTACTAAGTCATGTTTTGCAGAGGGGTCAAATACTTATTTCCCCCATTAAAATGCAAATCATTTTATAACATTTTTGACATGCGTTTTTCTGGATTTTTTGGTTGTTATTCTGCCTCTCACTGTTCAAATAAACCTACCATTAAAATTATAGACTGATCATTTCTTTGTAAATGGGCAAACATGCAAAATCAGCAGGGGATCAAATACTTTTTTCCCCCACTGTACCTTATACACACAAGTGTAAAGGAATGAATAAGAATATGTACATATAAAAATATCGATGAGCGATGGCCGTGCAGCATAGGCAAGATGCAGTAGATGGTATAGAGTACAGTATATACATATGAGATGAGTAATGTTGGGTATGTAACATTATATAAAGAGGCATTGTTTAAAGTGAATAGTGATACTTATTATATCCAAGTTTTAATTATTAAAGTGGCTAGAGATTTGAGTTAGTAGCAGCCACTCAATGTTAGTGATGGATGTTCAACAGTCTGGTGGCCTTGAGATAGAAGCTGTTTTTCAGTCTCTCAGTCCCAGCTTTGATGCACCTGTACTGATCTCGCCTTCTGGATGATAACAGGGTGAACAGGCAGTGGCTCGGGTGGTTGTTGTCCTTGATTATCTTTTTGGCCTTCCTGTGACATTGGGTGGTGTAGGTGTCCTGGAGGGCAGGTAGTTTGCACCCGGTGATGCGTTGTGCAGACCTCACTACCCTCTGGAGAGCCTTACGGTTATGGGCGGAGCAGTTGCCGTACCACGCTGTCATACAGCCTGACAGGACACTCTCGATTGTGCATCTATAAAAGTTTGAGTGTTTTCAGCAACAAGCCAAATATCTTCAGCCTCTTGAGGTTGAAGAGGCACTGTTGTGCCTTCTTCACCACACTGTCTGTGTGGGTGGACCATTTCAGTTTGTCCGTGATGTGTACGCCGAGGAACTTAAAACTTTCCACCTTCTCCACCACTGTCCCATCGATATGGATAGGGAGGTGCTCCCTCTGCTGTTCCCTGAAGTCCACGGTCATCTCCTTTGTTTTATTTATGTTGAGTGTGAGGTTATTTTCCTTACACCACACTCCGAAGGCCCTCACCTCCTTCCTGTAGGCCGTCTCGTCTTGTTGGTAATCAAGCATACTACTGTAGTGTCGTCTGCAAACTTGATAACTGAGTTGGAGGCATACATGACCACGCAGTCATGGGTGAACAGGGAGTACTAGAGAGGGCTGAGAACGCACCCTTGTGGGGCCCTAGTGTTGAGGATCAGCGGGGTGGAGATGTTGTTACCTACCCTCACCACCTACCCTCACCACCGGCCCGTCAAAAAGTCCAGGACCCAGTTGCACATGGCGGGGTCGAGACCCAGGGTATGACGAGTTTGGAGGGTACTATGGTGTTAAATGCTGAGCTGTAATCGATGAACCACATTCTTACATAGGTATTCCTCTTGTCGAGATGGGTTAGGGCAGTGTGCAGTGAGATTGTGATTTTTTGGCTGTTTTTCTTTTTGTAATCCGTGATTGACTATAGACCCTGCCACATATGTCTCATGTCTGAGCCGTTGAATTGCGACTCTACTTTTGTCTCTATACTGATGCTTAGCTTGTTTGATTGCCTTGCGGAGGGAATAGCTACACTGTTTATATTCGGTCATGTTTCCGGTCACCTTGCCCTGATTAAAAGCAGTGGTTGGAGCTTTCAGTTTTGCTCGAATGCTTCCATCAATCCACGGTTTCTGGTTCGGGAAGGTTTTAATGGTCACCCTGGGTACAACTTCACCGATGCACTTGCTAATAAACTCGCTCACCGAATCAGCGTATGCATCAATGTTGTTGTCTGAGGCTATCCGGAACATAGCCCAGTCCACGTGATTGACTCAATCTTGAAGCGAGGAATCAGACCAACGTTGAACAGACCTGAGCACGGGCGTTTCCTGTTTTAGTGTCTGTCTATAGGTTGGGAGCAACAAAATGGAGTCGTGGTCAGATTTGCAGAAAGGAGGGCGAGGGAGGGCTTTGTATGTGTCGTGGAAGTAATAGTAGCAAGGATCCAGAATGCTGCCAGCCCAGGTCGCGCATTCGATATGCTGATAAAATTTAGGAAGCCTTGTTTTTCAGATTAGCTTTGTTAAAATCCCCAGCTACAATAAATACAGCCTCAGGAAATGTGGTTTCCAGTTTACATGGAGTCCAATAAAGTTCTTTCAGGGTCATCGAGGTATCTGCTTCGGGGGGGGGGGGGGGGGGGGGGGGGGGGGGGGGTCGGCATTTGATAATGCGGTCGGCATTTGATTGTAAGGAATTCTAGGTCAGGTGAACAAAAGGACTTGAGTTCCTGTATGTTGTTATGATCACACCACGACTCGTTAATCATAAGGCATACACCCCCGCCCTTCTTACCAGAGAGATGTTTTTTTCTGTCGGCGCGATGCGTGAAGAAACCGGGTGGCGATACCGACTCTGATAGCATATCCTGAGTGAGCTATGTTTCCGTGAAGGCAACCCTTGCTTGAATTTCGTCTACCTTGTTGTCAAGAGACTGGACATTGGCGAGTAGTATCCTTGGGAGCGGTGAGCGATGTGCCCGTTTACGGAGCCTGACCAGAAGACCGCTCTGTCTGCCCCTTCTGTGGTGCCGTTGTTTTGGGTCGCCTACTGGGATCCGGTCCATTGTCCTGGGTGGTGTTCCAAACAGAGGATCCGCTTCGGGAAAGTAATTTTCCTGGTCGTAATTTTGGTAAGTTGACGTTGCTCTTATATCCAATAGTTCTTCCCGGCTGTATGTAATAAGACTTAAGATTTCCTGGGGTAACAGTGTAAGAAATAATACATAAAAAAACGAAATACTACATAGTTTCCTAAGAACGCGAAGCGAGGCGACCTTCTCTGTCGGCGCCATGCTGTTCACCAGAGAGACTGAGAGAGAGAGCCCACTGGGCACAGACATCAATTCAACATCTATTCCATGTGTAAACAATTTTGATTCAACCATTGTGTACCCAGTGGGTGAGAGACAGAAAGAGAGAGAGAGAAAAGAGAGAGAGATATCCTAATATTTTACATTGTGGTGTATTCATTTTTAATGAAGTGTCTATTTTGCACAATTATACAAGAAATAACACAAATGATATAATTCAATTGCGATCACATATAAATAAAACATTGTCCTTTCATAGAAACAGCAGTGAGAAGGATATTCCTAAGCTGGGCTTCTTGACAAATAAGGCAGAGATGTTGTTTCTTGAGACGTGGTAAGACCAGGTTTGGTGTCGTATTATCGTTGTTGCTGGGTAAGAGTTAAAACAGGTTTCATACCAGCACCATGCCTCAGAACTAACAATAAACATATCCAGTTGGAACACTGTGAGTCACACCAGAAGTGAGATGGTGTGCCAAGAAAGACCATACTTTGAAGAAACAAACAGAACTTTGGAGCAATGGTAAGACAATCAAGCACCCCATTATGTAAAAGGACATCTGGTGGGATTCTGTGCTCTCGGCAAATTTTTAACACACAATATAGGCAACAAGGAACTCAACAAGCAGAGACACACATGTACACATTCTGATGCACCTAATTTTGAACATTACACAACTATGAGTGTCTTTACTTCAACACACCGGTTTACCTTACTGCTCTGTCATTGAATGGAATACTTAATGGTTAGAAGAGAAATAGAGATTGTTCAGAATGAAAAGCAGACGTATTTTTCTTTAAGTAAAAAAATGAATTTTTGCTGCAAATGGCCTTCATCTGAATTTAATGGAATAGTAGAACATTCCACAGCAGCCATGTTAGGGGAATATACGTCGTGTTTACATTGGACATGTTACGAGGAGCTGTCCACAGTGCTGATTTGTGGTAGCAAAGTTGAAATGATTGAGTATTCATAGCCTGATCAGGATAAGAGATGAATCATGTCTGCTTTGTGTGGAGCATGCTCTTCTAGCCAATTAACTCAATGAGGACATTCATACACTGAATATAGGTAAATATAGACATTAAACGTGTTCTGGCAGGCATAAGTATAGCTTACTATTGAGGGCCATGTGATGTCCATTGACAACACAAAACCATCAGACAGTCTGCTTCTTGAAAGGTAATGTGGTAGAAAATGCGGGTAAGAAATTGTAATGTCCAATTTCAGTGGTTTCGAACAGAAGGACTTAAAATGGAGTCATTTCACTGATGATGGCGCAAAGGTTAATGGTTGCTATTTCTCTACAGTGTTTGTTCATTATCCAAATGCCAAACAGGCAAACTTTAATCAACACCCGACGCCGCCATGCTCGGGTTATGTGCCAGATTCTGAATATGTTCATTAGATTTCTCATGTATTATTAAAGTAATCAGAACGTAATCTATTCCTATTCAAGGCGGCAAGTGAGCACTTTTGATCGACAAACAAGAGAGAGGAATGAAGTTTATTATTATGGGCAAAATAACATCTCTACTCAGAGATGATGAAGTAGGAGTGTTCAGTTTGGGGGAGAAATGTTCAGTTGAATAAAATCAAGCCTGATTGTGTTTGTGTTAAGTCTTATTTACATTTGTATTTTATGCTAATTTACTTATAAGACTACTCCTCAAAGGGAAGAGATTGTTAACGCAAACTTCTAAATGTTTATAAAAATAGACATGGACCAGTTAGTAGCATTTGGACATCTATTACAACAATACAATATTATGATACCACTGAAAAAGGTGCAATCGACAGCTTTAGCACCTCTCTGAGCTGTTAAGAGTACACATTATGCAAATAGGAAGAAATGAATAAGCAGGGAACAAATCAGTTGAGCAAAATAAACGTAGTGTTATTCTAAGATTTTTCTCATTCTCTCTTTCCATTCTTTATCTCTTTACTAACCAAGACATCATCTTTTGTCACATATTCAAATACAATTATTCTGAAATTAATTATTGTATGTATGATTGATCATTGTTTTGTTTATCTGTCTATTTTGACAGGTCAATTCTGACTAGTTGAACAAATAATTGCAGACCAAAGATTTGACAGACAGACTGAGTGACAAAAAACAAATGTCCATATGGTATCTAATGTGACTTTATTTTGTGTTCTGTATCCTGGATCCCTACCCCTTCCCTACCATAAAATCAACCCTCCTCCAAATTAGCTAATACCCACTGACAGGTGGGACAGAATAAAGATAGAGAGAGTATAATTTTCCCTCATTAAAGATGTCTCCATGGTGTCCTCATTTGTTCCTGTTCTATGTTCAGCCAACTACTGCAGGAAGGTAAAGCATGTAGCATATCTTGCCAGGCCGTCATTGTAAATATGAATTTGTTCTTAATTGACTCTCCTTAATTTGACTTACAGGTTATTTTGGCCCAATATCAGATATTGACTTCCATATTCTTTGTGCCATGTTCTCTTTGATAGAAATGCTAAGGCAGCCAAGGTTCCAACAGTCATCCAAAACTAGAAAAAATATTGGGTATGGAACCAAAAATTAGGAACCTTCATTTTCATCCCATGAAATCAAAATCTCCACAGAGACTGTTGAGATCCACCAAATGTAATCAATGCATTGAGCTTGGTGTGATTGCATTTGTATTTCGGTAGTCACATAGTTCCAGCAAAAACATAGTTTACACAATAGAGTTAAATAAAGCCCCGGCATTACCATTAAAATGAAAGTTAAGGCAAAACTCTAGGTGAATATAAATCTTCTCCTCGGGAATGTATCCACTGACAGAATCCATCTGAGGCATA
Source organism: Salmo trutta (assembly GCF_901001165.1). NCBI lineage: Eukaryota > Metazoa > Chordata > Actinopteri > Salmoniformes > Salmonidae > Salmo > Salmo trutta. Next base: position 47,958,179 of record NC_042959.1, on the reverse strand, counting down.
ATACATTTTGTTATTAAGTAAAAATCTCTATGAATGTGTGAGAGGGATGGAGAACTGGAAGTAAAATACCTCATCTGAAAAGATGAATGCCATTATGGAGAGACTCTGAAGCGGCTGGTCCGGAATAATAACTTCCCCCTGCCGCATTATGTTAGAGTACTTCTGATAAGATCGTTTGAAAATGGCAGCTGTTGGAAATAATGCAATTCATTCTGTATTGCTCCGGGACACTGCTGGGACCTAAATGAAGCATGTCTTCTATTAGACCCCAAAAGAAACAAACTAACAGCCTGCAAAGATTTGCCATTTGTAATATGACTATAATTCACATGATTCATTAAGCAAAAATGGAAAGTGATAGTATATTCTGATTAAAATAGTCCTCTGGGGAAAATCCTACATTAATTTATTCTGAAAATATTTCATTGACTAAGCAACTTGTTCTGCCATAGTGTAGATTACTACCCTGGGTTGGACTGTATTGTTTTCTCTTACCGTCTATACATTATGTAAATCAGATTAATGTCATTTACACATGTTTAAAATAGTTCATTTGTATCAGGAGATTGTACAAATGAGTCCTTCTACTACCTAGCTACCCTGTGTTGTTGACAGAGGCAGATTGGAAGTCCATAAAAACAATACATTGTTAGTGCCTGCTTTGGCAAAGATATTATTCACTTTTATTTTCCTCACACACAAAGTAGGTGGAGGTTGATTAAAGGTGTTTATCTTAAGTGTGTTACAGGTTTTGTTTTTTTCATTTATGAGGTTGGACTTTTAGCACGTGTAGCATTTTAGCACTTAGGGCACACAGATTGGGGTCACCTTGTCAGTCATTATGTGTTAGACCTGTGCTGGTTGCCATCTCGTTAGTGGGAAGGTGTTTCACCTGTGTTGGCCCAGGTGCTTTTTAGGAGTGGCTGGCCCAGTGATCCAGTTGATCTTGAGAGAGCTATACTTTACGCCAGCTAAGGTGCGATTTCAAGCTCAACCTATATAAAAGTTTGAAAGAAGCCTGAGTTTTGGTTTCCCCTGTTTGATTTGCTCCATATTATTTTCACTCCTTATCCTAAATTGTTGTGGGTTTTCTTTTAGTTTGTCTTTTTGTAGGAAAACCTAGTAGGCATCCATGGTGGGTGTCCTTTAAAACCCCTTATTAGTGGCTTTGCCAACTTTCAGTGGGCACCCATATGGGTGCCTTTCAGAACCCCTTTTGAACCCCTTTTTGTTTTGTTTTTCTGTAATTTTCTTTGTTAGTTCCCTTTGTTGTGAGTGACATTTAAAGTCTGTCTTGTCGGAACGTAACAAGTGTGATATATATTTGAAATGCTTTCACTCTGTCCGAGTTTTAATAATCCCATAAAAGGTAACAATGCTACAAACTCAGTGGTGTGTTAAAGGATGCCATGGGAAACCAGACTTCCCCCAAAAATTGACCAAGAAAAAAAAGAAAATGTAAAATCCTTTATCTTTCGCCTCTCTGTGTTTCATAATTTGCCTTCAATTTGCAAGAGGCTAAATGTAGCTCACTGTATAAAGCATCCAAGTGAGCAAAACAGCACCACTCTGTCTCTGTAGCCCATCAATCTGATGCTGTCTGGTCAAAAATAGTATGATATTGTTGCTGCCCGTAGCATTGAATGCAACGGAAGCCAGTGAGCATTTGACCTTCCTTGAGATATATATATATATATATATATATATATATACACTGCTCAAAAAAATAAAGGGAACACTTAAACAACACAATGTAACTCCAAGTCAATCACACTTCTGTGAAATCAAACTGTCCACTTAGGAAGCAACACTGATTGACAATACATTTCACATGCTGTTGTGCAAATGGAATAGACAACAGGTGGAAATTATAGGCAATTAGCAAGACACCCCCAATAAAGGAGTGGTTCTGCAGGTGGGGACCACAGACCACTTTTCAGTTCCTATGCTTCCTGGCTGTTTTGGTCACATTTGAATGCTGGCGGTGCTTTCACTCTAGTGGTAGCATGAGACGGACTCTACAACCCACACAAGTGGCTCAGGTAGTGCAGCTCATCCAGGATGGCACATCAATGCGAGCTGTGGCAAGAAGGTTTGCTGTGTCTGTCAGCGTAGTGTCCAGAGCATGGAGGCGCTACCGGGAGACAGGCCAGTACATCAGGAGATGTGGAGGAGGCCGTAGGAGGGCAACAACCCAGCAGCAGGACCGCTACCTCCGCCTTTGTGCAAGGAGGAGCAGGAGAAGCACTGCCAGAGCCCTGCAAAATGACCTTCAGCAGGCCACAAATATGCATGTGTCTGCTCAAACGGTCAGAAACAGACTCCATGAGGGTGGTATGAGGACCTGACATCCACAGGTGGGGGTTGTGCTTACAGCCCAACACCGTGCAGGACGTTTGGCATTTGCCAGAGAACACCAAGATTGGCAAATTTGCCACTGGCGCCCAGTGCTCTTCACAGATGAAAGCAGGTTCACACTGAGCACATGTGACAGACGTGACAGAGTCTGGAGACGCCGTGGAGAACGTTCTGCTGCCTGCAACATCCTCCAGCATGACCGGTTTGGCGGTGGGTCAGTCATGGTGTGGGGTGGCATTTCTTTGGGGGGCCGCACAGCCCTCCATGTGCTCGCCAGAGGTAGCCTGACTGCCATTAGGTACCGAGATGAGATCCTCAGACCCCTTGCGAGACCATATGCTGGTGCGGTTGGCCCTGCGTTCCTCCTAATGCAAGACAATGCTAGACCTCATGTGGCTGGAGTGTGTCATCAGTTCCTGCAAGAGGAAGGCATTGATGCTATGGACTGGCCCGCCCGTTCCCCAGACCTGAATCCAATTGAGCACATCTGGGACATCATGTCTCGCTCCATCCACCAACGCCACGTTGCACCACAGACTGTCCAGGAGTTGGCGGATGCTTTAGTCCAGGTCTGGGAGGAGATCCCTCAGGAGACCATCCACCACCTCATCAGGAGCATGCCCAGGCCTTGTTTGGAGGTCATACAGGCACGTGGAGGCCGCACACACTACTGAGCCTCATTTTGACTTATTTTAAGGACATTACATCAAAGTTGGATCAGCCTGTAGTGTGGTTATCCACTTTAATTTTGAGTGTGACTCCAAATCCAGACCTCCATGGGTTGATAAATTGGATTTCCATTGATTATTTTTGTGTGATTTTGTTGTCAGCACATTCAACTATGTAAAGAAAAAAGTATTTAATAAGATTATTTCATTCATTCAGATCTAGGATGTGTTATTTTAGTGGTCCCTTTATTTTTTGAGCTATATCTATATATATCTATATATATATATATATATATATATATAGATATAGATATAGATATAGATATAGATATATATATATATATATAGATATAGATATATTTCACATCAAAATCCAAACGTCATTGACAGAAAAAAAACATAAACCATAAATTCAAACATTGTGCCTCTGGCCTGAGAGGATGGAAGTTCAATATGTAGCAACTGTAGATGTTGTAGGCTATTGTTAACTAGCTAGCTAATCTACGACCACAAAAAAAGTGTGTAATGTATGACAAAAGTCATAGACCATTTCGGCAACACGGCGTTTCTCCAAAAGTAGAGTGAGTCAACATGTATTTTATACTTACACACACACACACACACTGAGATCAGTACCATGGATATACACATTATATTTATCTTACATTGATTGGACTAAATTGTTTTGGATCTTTTAGTTGTCATACTATTAGACTATGCTTAGATGATTTGATGATGTTGAAATGGTGCTGGAATAGTGGCGGTAGCTCCTGTTTACTTTGCGACTTGCAATAACTCTGGTGTTCTAAATCAATAGTTAAGTAGTCCGAAAATGTCTGAAACATTAACTTGATTGACCATGCTGTAGGTCATGTAACAGTTTGTTACATGCAATATGCATTGTGGACTAAACAGGACAGATGTTGCTCTTAGGTTTTGTGATGAAACAAAGGTGTGGTTGAATTTATTCTGCTACTGTGTCTTCTTATTGTCTCGGCCTTAGGCCTATTTATTACGGTGGCAAGGCATATGAACTAACAGGTTTTTAGAGCAAACAACGTAATTATCACAACACATAGGTTGTAACATGTCTTTTTTTCCCTGGCTTGACTTCCCAAGTGATTTTAACCACGCACGTTTACTGTGCAAACTACGGCAAGTCTCATGTCTTCTCCCATTTCTGCATTTAAGTAAAATCAGAGGAAACTACTGTATGTTTTCTTAAGCATCCTTTTTTGATTGCGCATATGCAAGGCAAAAATACTGTTTCTGATGCATACTGTTTCTGATGCATACCATTATGAGAAGATTTCCACAGTAAACGATAAAGCTACCACGTAAGCATAACAGTATGTGAGGTAAACGTGCCTTTAAGGTGGGCACTGGATAGCATGAAGAGGCAGAGGCTGCTATGAAAAGGAGGTGGAGGTATCCATCATCAGCATCCGACAGCAGCAGAGTTCCAGACGTCAGCAGGAAAAATGATCAGGCCTCCCACATCCCAGGTCATTTGTCTGGAGAATAATTGGTCTCCTCTTTGCCATCTTTCACCTTGCATCCGTACACACTCTCCATAAGGGGTGATGTTTGTGTGCATTGTGTATGTGTTGGCGGAGGGATGGGGGGTCCATCTGCTTGGTCCAGGGGCCACAGTCCATTCATCAAACTCTATTAAAGCGGCATCCTTGTGTGGGCCTAGCTGTGGGGCTCTCTCAAAGTGATGCATCCCCATCAAGACCATGCTTTGTTAGCCAAAACATCATTTGTTAATTACCTTGCAAGACTACCCGGACCATACATCGTCAGTTTTCTGCTGTAAACACCATAAGGTGTGCAACCGTGAAAGATACCTTTCCCCCTATGTCATCCAAGGTTGGAAAAAAAGAGCCCAGGCCATAATTTGCCCTGTAAGTCTTGAGTGTAAAAATAGCTCAAAGATAGTGGGTAGAATTCCAATGTCATGTAAGGAGGGAGTCCAAAGGTTTCAGATTTTCTATCGGTGTGTAACAATGTCGTTTTATGGCATATGATAAATGTTGTATTGACTACGACATAGGGCTAGATTCAATCAGTTCTGCCTTAACCCTCGATAACTGACAACTGCATAGCAGTTTATGTTTGTATTTAGGTGTTGGACTGTGTTGGATCTGTCCAACTGGATCACGTCATGACTATTGCGTACATTTCCATTGGATGCGCCAAGTCGCATTAGTAATAATCTCATGAAAGTCTTGTTTTAAATTCGAACACTGGAATGTGTGTTGTGATCGGTTAGGCTGATATAAATCCTTTTTATTTTGTTTTAATGATTTTCAATTTGACTGTCATTATTTTTACATAGGCTACTCTTTCTTTTTCTGAACTTCTAACACGTATAGCGTGGTGTGGGTTTGTGACAACTGCACGTGCAACCGATCACCGATTTCACAGCTCTCAAGCAGTTACACTTCTGACACAGCCAAAACACCAGCTATGCGGTTGTCGACTACCGGCAGTTAACCTGTTATGACTAGGGGGCAGTATTTTCACGGCCGGATAAAAAACGTACCCGATTTAATCAGATTATTACTCCTGCCCAGAAACTAGAATATGCATCTAATTATTAGCTTAGGATAGAAAACACTCCAAAGTTTCTAAAACTGTTTGAATGGTGTCTGTGAGTATAACAGAACTCATTTGGCTGGCCAAAACATGAAAAGATTCCAAACAGGAAGTACCCTGTCTGACCATTTCTTGGCCTTCTTGATTATCTCAATCCAATACAGGGGATCTCTGCTGTTACGTGACACTTCCTACGGCTCCCATGGGCTCTCAGAAGGCGGCAAAAAGCTGAATCGCGGCTTTGCAGGCCCTGGCTGAAAAACATTAGCGCGTTTGGATAGTGGCCGGTCAGAGTACTATGAGACTGAGGCTCGTGCACGAGTCGACTCCATGTTTACTTTCTCTCTCTTTGAACGAAATCCACTACTCCCAGTCGGAATATTATTGCTTTTTTACGAGAAAAATGGCATAAAAATTGATTTTAAACAGCGGTTGACATGCTTCGAAGTACGGTAATGGAATATTTCAATTTTTTTTGTCACGAAACGTGTCGGGCGCGTAACCCTTCGTCACCCTTGGATAGTGTCTTGAACGCACGAACAAAACGCTGCTATTTGGATATAACTATGGATTATTTTGAACCAAACCAACATTTGTTATTGAAGTAGCAGTCCTGGGAGTGCATTCTGATGAAGAACACCAAAGGTAATCAAACTTTTCTAATAGTAAATCGGAGTTTGGTGAGGGTCAAACTTGGTGGGTGTCAAATAAGCTAGCCGTGATGGCTGGGCTATCTACTCAGAATATTGCAAAATGTGCTTTTACCGAAAAGCTATTTTAAAATCGGACACCTCGATTGCACAAAGGAGTTCTGTATCTATAATTCTTAAAATAATTGTTATGTTTTTTGTGAACGTTTATCGTGAGTAATTTAGTAAATTCACCGGAAGTGTTCGGTGGGAATGCTAGTTCTGAACGTCACATGCTAATGTAAAAAGCTGGTTTTTGATATAAATATGAACTTGATTGAACAAAACATGCATGTATTGTATAACATAATGTCCTAGGCGTGTCATCTGATGAAGATCATCAAAGGTTAGTGCTGCATTTAGCTGTGGTTTTGTTTTTTGTGACATTATATGCTAGCTTGAAAAATGGGTGTCTGATTATTTCTGGCTGGGTACTCTGCTGACATAATCTAATGTTTTGCTTTCGCTGTAAAGCCTTTTTGAAATCGGACAGTGTGGTTAGATAAAGGAGAGTCTTGTCTTTAAAATGGTGTAAAATAGTCATATGTTTGAAAAATGGAAGTTTGGGTTTTTTTGAGGAATTTGTAATTCGCGCCACGCCTATCATTGGATATTGGAGCAGGTGTTCCGCTAGCGGAATGTCTAGATGTAAGAGGTTTTAACGCTTAATCTGATTGAATCTAGGCCTTAAGATGTGTCCCCTCGAAAGTTCTCTCTTGAACAAGATGGTGCCGACAGACACGGTCACTCTGTTTCTAGAAATTCGACTTCCCGGACCTGGATCCTTTGTTTGAACTACCCAAGACAGCCCCATTCATCCCGGGTGGTACTCCAAAACGTCGCTGCCGGACAAGAGGGAGGAGTGGGGTTGTTGTCAGACTCAGGAAGTGTGCACACCCCCCAACGCTTCCGAGTATATTACTCGCTAAAGTTGGATGACCTCGGGTGAGGATCTCTGTCTCCATTCGCTTCAAGATTTCCACAATTTTTCCTGTACCCAAGAAAGTGAAGTAACTGAACAAAATTACTATTGCCCCATAGCACTCACTTCTGTAATCATGAAGTGCTTTCAGAGGCTTGGTAAGGAATATATCACCTCCATCTTACATGACACCCTAGACCCACTACAATTTGCATACCGCCCCAACAGATCCACGGACGGTGCAATCGCAATTCCACTGCACACTGCCTATCCCACCTGGACAAGAGGAATACCTAGGTAAGAATGCTGTTCATCAACTAGAGCTCAGCCTTCAAAACCATAGTGCCCTCCAAGCTCAGCACTAAGCTCAGGGCCCTGGGTCTGAACCCCTCCCTGTGCAACTGGGTCCTGGACTTCCTGACGTGCCGAAACCAGGTGGTGAAGGTAGGCAACAACAACTCCACCACACTGATCCTCAACACGAGGGCCCAACAGGGGTGCTTCTCAGCCCTCTCCTGTACTCCCTGTTCATGACTGTGTTGCCGCGCACATCTCCAACTCAATCCGTTTGCTGAAGACACAACAGTGGTAGGCCTGATTAACAACAATGACGAGACAGCCTACAGGGAGGAGATGAGTGCCTTGGCAAAGTGGTGCCAGGAAAATAACCTCTCCCTCAACGTCAACAAAACAAAGGAGCTGATCGTGGACTACAGAAGACGGCATAGAACACGACCTTATCCACATCGACGGGGCTGTAGTGAAAAGGTCAAAAGCTTCAAGTTCCTTGGTGTGCACAACGGTCCCTTCACACTGATGTGGTGCGGTGAAGAAGGTGCAACAACGCCTCTTCAACCTCAGGAGGCTGAAGAAATTCGACTTGGCCACTAAGACCCACATAAAATTCTACAGATGCACCATTGAGAGCATCCTGTCGGGGTGTATCACCTCCTGGTATGGCAATTGCACCATCCGCAACCGCAGGGCTCTCCAGAGTGTGGCACAGTCAGTCCAACGCATCATCGGGGTCACACTGGGGCCAAGAAGATCATCAAGCCACCCGAGCCATGGCCTGTTCACCCCACTACCATCTAAAAGGCGGAGACAGGACAGGTGTATCAAAGCTAGGACAGAGAGACTGATAAACAGCTTCTATTCCCAGGTAACAAATAATGTTCTGAAAACATATATACTGTATCGATCAAGTCACACTTTTTCTGACATAACTGATTAATGATGTGTCTCCTGGCATTTGTGTTGTACATAGGTGTTGCGCATAATGTCTGATTGCTTTGACGCATATTGCCTACTGTATATGTGGCCTCTGAAATTATTTTCTAAATAAATGTGACTCATTTCAGGAAACTATGTGTATGTCACTACTTCACAGGAGACGCATTTGAATGTTAACATTTCTTTTTTATCAAAATTAGTTTTGGGGCAGAAATGCCTTCTGGAACATGTGAACTTTCATGTGCCTTAATAACAAACATGTATGCCATCTGTAAATACAAATACAATTGTTAAATTATGAGCCTAGTTGGTTGAGCCTTCGCGCTATCCATGATTGGCTGAGATAATGGATAAGTTGGACATGCAGAGAGATGAGTTTGGATTGGTATGCCATGTAGCATGCTTCTGAAATGGCGATCAACAGTGTTGTTGTCACAGAAAAAGGTGACCAAGTTGTGAAATCAGTGGAATGCCCGGTAGAAGCAGAGTATGATAGCTAAGGAGATGGAGAAATTCTGGCATTTGATTGTAAATATGCGACAAAGAGAACACAGAAAGCTGTTGTATAAAACATCTGTCTCTGGATTACATCTCCAAACTAAGGGCAACCATGGCATCTGTGACATGTTGGGGTAAGAGTCAGATATTATATGTTTCTAATTTTGTCAGAAAGTTGTTTTCATTGCAAGTTAAAGCGTACTGTTAGCTAGCTAGCTAATGTTAGCTGGCTGCCTCGCTAGCTAATGTTACGTGTATGATCTGTGTAGTAATATTATTTGTATCTCAGAAAGTCATTTGCATTACTAGTTTAAACATAATGTTAGCTAGCTAGCTAACATTGCATCTCATTGATTAGCTTTAGCTACCTACAGATGCATGCATGGTGGCAAGCTATGACAATCAGTTTGTATTTTTAACTAGTAGCATGGGTTGGGATTATTGCCACATTCAAAACAACTGGGAACTTGGAAATCTAGCTAGCTAGCCACATGTCTAAACAAAAGACTACACTTTGCCAGATGTGTCTGGGGGTAATTATGGTCATCTATTGTATTTCATGAACATGTGTACATGTCTAGACAATAGTGATCCATCCACTTAGCTAGATGTGGCAGGGGGGTATAGCATTTATTTCACATGACAAGTGTGTCTGGGTAAGAATCATCTAATAATTATAAATATTTATAATTTTTATGTTGACAATTTATATTTTTTATATTGCTACAATGCAAATATGCAAGTAACCATTTCACTGTACCATTTACACCTTCTGTATCCTGTGGGTGTGACAAATATTTTATTTTATTTGATATAGTGTGTGTTTACCTGAGACGGTAATGTGAAGAACAACAGGAACTGCACCATGTCAGATTAGGATATAGGCCGAGGACTAGATAGTATTGTTGCTACTACCTTCACCACTTTTAGTCTTAATCTTTGGTTGTTTACGGCACTACCATACACTCTCTGTTTAGCACATGGCCTCACGTGAATACTTAAAGAGATGGGTGGGGCTAAGGTTTAAGAGGCTGTGAACGATGCTGAATGGGTGTAGACAAAGAAGAGCTCTCCAGTAGGTGTTCCAAAACATTCAAGGGACATTTTCTCTAAAGTGGGGTTACAAGTTTATCAACTTACAAAGCAGAATTACATTCCCATTTGTTCCTCAACGGCAGTGTATGATATACCATTTTCTAGCTCTGAGTCTCTACTTTAATTCAATGTAAACACAATTTCAAATTTTGCTACATAGGACCGAATCAGGCCGGTCGGACACAAATAAAAAATTGTGCATTGATCTTGATTGTGCAGAGATTCCTTTTCAATTAATGTCTTCCCCACCATCTGAGTCGTTTTCATTCAGATGTTGTAGCAATGCTAATGCAGCATGTGTATCCATCTGTCTTGTTCTTCTTGCCATTGTAAATTACGCACGCTCTCACTGTGTACTCCAAGTAGTCCAGAGTAGACTGATAAGACTGCTAGGATTTGGTAGACTGATATAGGGTACATACCATTTTGAGATTATAATTAGAATAGATCAATACAATAGGATGGCCCACCCTGTTATTAATTCACAATTGGTGATTACATAATTATGCATTGTACACGTCCCCTCGTTCATCAACTTACCCATTATCCCCCTTTCTCCCCCATCATACTTTTTACTTCATTTATTTCATCTGTTGTAACGTGTGAAATTATTTTCGGTATAGTTTAAGTTCAGTTTCAAGGCAATGTTCTGGTTGATTATCAACTGAGCACTGCACCTTCAATGTCAGGAGAAGGAGGGGCAGCGGCGGTCAATTACATGCCCTCCTAAAACTGGCCTGTTTGTGATATTAAGATTCGAACACCGACAGTGTGTTATATAGACTTAAGAAAATGGCAGAGTAATAAAATGATTAAATTCATGAGCAGTCCAAATGACTGCTTTAGCGGTTTTAGTGTTGAATAGCCACCGCCAGACAGCCTCCGGGCAGTACCCTGCCCTCTACCTAGTACCCTACTCTGCCCCTTAGTCACTGTCCAATTTGTAAGTCGCTCTGGAAAAGAGCGTCTGCTAAATGACGTAAATGTAAATGTAAATGTCAACAGCCAGCTACCACCGTGTACTCTATCCTGTACCTTATGGACTGATAGCCTATGCACATAGTCATTGAAATTAACACTGGTAACTTTAATAATCTTTACATAATATTTATATCTGCTGCTGTAGTAAATTTTTGATTATTGTGTGCTTGTTTGACATTTACTGCATTTATTGATAGGAACTAGGAACATAAGCATTTCGCTACACCTCCCATAACACATGCTAAACTGTGTACGCAACCAATAACATTTCATTTCATTTCTTTCTCTCTTACACAAAGGATCATAAAATGGCCTTTTCAGCTTGTCTTGTAATATTGATATATATATATATATATATACTGCTCAAAAAAATAAAGGGAACACTAAAATAACACATCCTAGATCTGAATGAATGAAATCATCTTATTAAATACTTTTTTCTTTACATAGTTGAATATGCTGACAACAAAATCACACAAAAATAATCAATGAAAATCCAATTTATCAACTGTTAAAGGAATTTTATATCTTTGATCAATAATCAATTCGCCTTGACTAATGCCCAAGGTTTGTAAGACAATGGGTTAAAATAATTAGGCAAGGACTCAGCTTTCTGCAAAAGGTATCTGTAGCTTTTATTCAGAGAACGTTCTGAGGTCAGGATAACAAAACAGTCATTATATAGTTCTTGCTTTCTTACGCACATGCATTTACACACAAACTGTTGGTGACCTGCTTCCCCCACAAACTTCTCACACTCTTTATCACTATCCCGAGCTCGCCTGTTCCTTTCCCTCAAGGTTAGAAATGCTTTGAAGCTTTTACTCCCAGGACCATCTGTCTCCTGGTGCCCCTCCTAATTGTATACACACATTTCTTTCCCTATCCCATGGTTCCTGGACTTTCCAGAAATAATCAAACTTATAGATCCCTACATTGATCATTACATTGATTATTCATTAACCATTCTGTATGACTAATAATTCATCATGGTCTATTGATTCATTTACCTTTAATAGATAATTCTCTTATCAATTCCACCCTTAAATGATTCAATAATTCACCATGATTTGATCAGATGCTATATGACAACCATACTAATCACACGCTATATGTAAATGCAATAATCACTCGCTACATGGAAATACATCAAACGCTATATGGAAATTAACATAATCATACACTATATGGAAATACATCACACGCTATATGGAAATACATCACACGCTATATGGAAATTAACATAATCATACACTATATGGGATTACATAATGATTATCACATACTATGAGTATTCACTAACAATCACATGCTATATGGAAATTAATTGATACAAGGATTTAGACAAGACTAATACATCATTATTCCTCCTATACCCATCAATGACAGTCCTAGGCCTCTTTCCAATTATGACACTTCGATTCTGGATTTTCATCATAATTTTCATTAAAGGAACAGTCTATCAAAACGTTGAAAATTGTTTCATCAAACATTGGCTCCTCGTTGTTGAAAGAGACGGAACCATCTTCCTGGCCTGGAGGCCCGCAATCGCCATCCCACTGATCGGAGCTCGGAATCAGTCCATATCTCACCATCTGCTGCGTCATCGATCTCTCTATAATCCTGGTGATTAAACCTCTCACACATGGAACGAGACAACATCCACACAACACAAACACACTTATACAGGTGAAGCAGCCCATAATACAGTTCTTACAATACTTTTCCATTTCCCAAACATGGGATGTGTTCTCAGGAATGTACGTGTATCGCTGAACCTAATCATTCTACCTACACTGCCCTCTTCTGCCAATAACATATCGGGAGTCAGTCTATTTTACCAGGTCATGAGGGGGGTGGCGGATAATTGATCAGAGCACCTCTTTACTGCATCCCCGTTTTCATTCATGAATCTCTGTTGATTATAAAATATGTCATTAATCCCATCCACATTTTTATTTATTGTCAACCACCAAAATAATGTAGTGTTAAAGCCTTCATATTTGATTCATAGTTTTGTATTCATCTGGAACTTCCCTGAGGATGCCAATAGCATCCATCTAGACAAAGCTACTCCCATCCTGGTCAAAACTCCTTCGGTGCCTACTTTAGCCTCCTATAACTGGCCTCTGATGACTAACTCGAACTTGGTTGGACCTATAACCCCAGGGCGCAAGCTAACCACCCTTCGTGGTAATTTCTGTCGTATGCGTCCTTTGCTGGTACTAGCCCACCCTTCATCAGTTATAGGTGCTATGAGGTTAAGAATGTTCTATTCATCTCTCAAACCTAAGTCAGTCACATTACCAATTACCTTTCAGTCATTAAAATCATCTAAGTTCTCGGTGCCATTCTTGTATCTATAACACTGGTATTCATCCGGAATTTAGGTCAACCGAGGTGGGTTGGCTGAGTACTTCAATCTGGCCTACCCCAATTCCTGTACAGTTGTCTTCTTTCCCAGGAAATTGTTTAATGTTTACCTTAAATTCTACATCTTGATCTTCTTCGACTCCTTATTCTGTATGTCACTCATCAGTGTATTATATAGTTTATCTTCTACTTCTTCTCAATGACAACGGTATCGTATGATTAGTACCAGAAGGTGGTGGATCAATGTATCAGTCAGATTAGACTATGATGCAGCTCAGAGTCTCTACTCTTCCCAAAAACCGCCAACCCTCTCCTGCCCTTAGTCTCTCTGCTAGGTACCACCCCATACTCACACCTCTAGGAGCACACACAGTGATGAACGGTCGGGATAGGAAATCTTCGTTAAGGAGGTAACCCCCGGACCCTGTTGATATCGGTTCTTCTCCTAACTCTGTGTGTGATCAACAGTGCTCATATGTGTACATACCTCCTTGCAGTGGGTAACGTGGACCCAAGTGACTCTCTCAGCTTTTCTAATGGCAAAGGCAGTGGTTTAACAGAACCTGGTATGGACCTTCCCAACGGGACTGCTTCCAATTTCCTCAGGGACTGGATCCACACCCAGTCTCCTGGTTGGATTGAGTGAATCACCTTCTCCTGTAATTCACCTGTTGGACACAAAATCTTGGACATACGGGTTTGGTTAACAAACAGTCTTCTCATGTGCTCTGCTAGTATTTCTTCAACTTCTATGTCTACCAGTTCTGGTATTTCTAACTCTGTCATTCTATAGGCTCTACCTGATTAGCTAAACTGTCATCCATCATTTAAAGAGATGGCTCCTAGTAAACCAACTCTAGGGATAATATCTTGACTTAATATTTTAGCTACCATAATCATGTCCACCAAGTAAGTTGGGAACGTTTCTACCCATTTGCTATACTTATCTGTTACTGTTAAACACCCCTTCTTCCCCTCAATTCGGAATATCTCAATAAGGTCAATTTCCAACTGTTGGAATGGATATCTTACAAAAAAAATGTTTTTTAAGTAATTATCCTCTAGGCCATCACTCTTTCCTAACTACTCTACTATACTTCCTTCCCCTTGATACATTGCTTAGCCTATGTATCAATATTGCTGCGTATCCATACAATGTCTTTGGTAGGATAAGTCAATTATCCTTATGTCAGACCTTCTCTTATAGGATGCCCCCTTTCATTTTCCACATGCCCAATTCTCCCTGGGGCCTTCATCCTTGGCTATCATTTAACAATCCTCTGTCAAGTGTCTTATCTTCTTTAAGATGTATCTGTGCTGTTTTGTATGGTTTTAAATGTCTATGTGCTTGTCTGTGTAAATAGTAACTTTTCTCTCCTTTCTTATTTCAGCGGTTCTAGTCAATGCTACTATTTCGGCCTACTGTGTAGAATAGTGTCTGGGCAATGGTTCAGTGTCTAACACCTGAAACCAACTAAGCTTTCATTGCCCTTTTAGTTAGGGTAACAATTACTTTCAACAAAATGATCATATCTTCTCCTAGCGATTTTACCAAACATAAACTTAAAATCAAAACTAAAATACATGCCTACCAATGGAGCCGATAGTCTCTCCATGAATTAATATCCTAAAGCTAAGTGAACCAAATTCTCTTCCTATGTACTCCTGCTGGCCCCCCTTCTTTCTTCTTGCTACTCCCCAACCCTCAAGGTTTCAGCAGTGCAGGGGAGGATCTCTCTGTCTGTCCTTCTATCTGTCTCCAGCTTTTTCTCATAACAGAAAGCATCAAATCTGGGTTGTTTCCAAATATTGACTAAATGTCTCATTGTCTCCTTGGTTGCACTCCTGAACTTTAGAAAAATCAACCTGTCTAGATATTGCATATCTACTTAAATTTATCTCGATACCCTCAATAATCCTGGATCACCTACAGATGTCATGTATCCCTGTCCTGTTGACATAAGTCTACCATTATTAAACTTATTCACAACAAAATATAGTAATACTAGTATATAAATTCCACAGCCTTGTTGTGCTAAATCTCTTATACTGAATTCAACAACAGCTGACTTCCTAAGGGAAAATAAACGTATCTAGATCATGTAAAAAATACCCCTGCTACTGGTCAAAATATTTTCAAATTACATAATCAGATCAAAATGACTAATCTGATTTACTCCACCAAGAAAAATCATTTTACCCTTAATGTTCTAGGAAAATAGACTTAAAGAAGCCTACCCTTAGTCTAAGGCTTTGCCCTTTTAGTCTTCTCATTGGTTCAAATTGCAAATTGTGTCTAAGAACTTTAACTCCATCATAATTATCAGTTCTCCAAATTCCCTTAAAATCAATATCACCAATGACTTTAATTCACCATCCAAATGGCTTTTCAATGTGGTTAATCAGACCACACAGGAAAAGTCACCAGAGGGGTCAACAAGTCATACCACCCTTTCAGAACCGTGTTTCTTACTACATTAAACTAATTAAGGCTTAGAACTTCATCTACATTTTGTATCCCAGGTTCCCAGAACATCCCTTATCAAAAGAATTTCGTGTGTTTATTACAGTTTTTCTCAATTGCTAAAACACAAAAATCCATTGGCCGAACATAGTTCTCAGTTGCCTGGACTCATTTAGCTAATTATGCAGTCTGTTGTCAATACCTTAAACCATTTCACATGGTAAAACACAATTTGCAGATCTCACTTAGACTTTTCAGCAAAACTCTAAACACGTTCTCATTCTCAAAACACATTCTGCACTCTAATGCACATGTCATCCATACTGGTAAACACAAGTGGCAACAATCGAATACAAATAGAGAACACATGTCATTGATAGAACACAACCACTCAAAATTGATTTAACCTGTTTCAAATGATGCGACACCAATATAACCAATATAAGCCACACCAATATAAGCCAGTTCAGAAAGTAAACAGGTTGTTGAAGGTGGGAAGGAGAAAGTCTGAGAATGGATAGACGAAGCAATGTGAGAGGACGAGGACGAGTGTGTATGCGAGGTGGGCGACGAGGAGGAAGAGGAGGAGGAGGGCAAGAAAGAGGAAGAGGAGGACAAAGAGGAAAAGGAAGACAAAGAGTGGAAATATCTGATGAAAATCGAGCAACAGTTATAGACCATGTTCTTGTCCATGGACTGACAATGAGGGAAGCAGGACTTAGAGTGCAACCCAATTTGAGCCGATTTTCTGTGTCCACCATAGTAAGGACATTCAGAGAAGAGAACAAGTACAGTATACTACTGTATTTTTGTAATTGCAAATTTACTGTACTACACTATATGCAGCTATTTCAATAGACATTTGTAAAGTGAATCACTGTATGTATTGTACTGCATGAATATGTTTTGTAACTGCACAACTACTTTTTGTAGAATTGCAAGGCTGCCACATGCAGGTGGAAGGACAGCTATATTCACTTGGGAGCAAGAGGCCGTTATAGTTGGCATGGTCCTTCAAGATAATGCAATACGACTCAGAGAAATCCAGGAACGAGTGATACAAGACAACACACACTTCCAGGGAATCGACAGTGTGAGCATTTCCACAATTGACCGTGTCCTCCATCGTAACAGGATGCGAATGAAACAAGTATACAGAGTACCTTTCGAGCGCAACTCACCAAGAGTGAAAGAACTGCGAGCTCAGTATGTGCAAGTAAGTGTACATTCAGAAACATTTACTGTAATCCAGATTGTCTACAGTACTAACACATACTATGTGAATGACATTACTCTTCAGTACATATAATGTATGTGAATCAGAAGTGCATACAGTATGCCTAATTGTACTCTACAGTATAGCACTGTCTCTGTACGACTTACAAAATCCTACATACAGTATATTGTATTTCTACACAGACAATATTTGACTTGGAATCCTTGGACAGACCCCATGAGTTCATCTTTGTCGATGAAGCAGGCTTCAATCTAACAAAGAAGAGAAGGAGAGGCCGAAACATGATTGGACAGCGGGCCATTGTTGAAGTCCCTGGTCAACGAGGTGGCAATGTCACAATCTGTGCTGCTATCAGCAACCATGGTGTTCTACATCACCATGTTACACTCGGGCCATATAACACCCAGCACCTTCTAAGATGTATTGCCAATCTAAGAGATATTTTATTTGAGCAGCAGGTTCAAGAGCAGCAGGGTCAAGAGCTAAATGAGAATCCCATTCCCACCTATGTGATAGTGTGGGACAATGTCAGTTTCCACCGAGCTGCTCAGGTAAGGGAATGGTTTAACATCAATGGCCCTGAACATTGTGCTTTCCATTTATTAACAGTACTGACTGCTCAATAGATTTTGACTGGTTGCAGGTTCATATCAACAAAGAACAAGAATTGGAGTATCACAGAGACAAAGGACAAGTTTGTGAGATGCAGGGTACAGTACTGTATAAATAGGGGTACAAGGAGGAGGAAGAACAAAAACAAAATTGCAAAGAGCAAAGCTGAGTAGTAATTTCTGATCAATTTTGAGCTACTATGATAGAACATGTTTTCGTTCATCAAAAGACAATGACGGAAAAATCTGAATTTTTTTTTAGATAAAAATGTACTTCTCCCTGAGAATTGTATGTTTTGAACAATGTGTTTTCTATTTTTCGGTGTATTGTTTACTGACTGCTTGAGAGTGTATATCATTTTGATCACTTTGTTTATGATTTGAGAGCAGTGTTTGATTTTGAACACAGGTAAAACTGTTTTGAGGCGAATGTTTCATTTTGCGAGAGGAGTCAGAGGTTATGTAAATAGTGCTTGAAGATGAGGTTTTGTGTTTAATGTTTTCAGGAAATGGAGCAAGGTTTCAGAAATTGTGTTTTAGCAATTGAGAAAAACTGTAAAACTCTGAAAACAAAACTTCCAAAATGCCATGTGTGTATACCCCTTTAAGATATCATGTCCCTAGGAATTTTTATTTTTTTTTCCAAAGAGAGCTAAGCGCTTCTTTTTCCATAAAATAACCACTTGGTCAATGTTTCATCCTATCACATTGATTCAAAAACCCAACAGTTGACTATAAACAAAACCTAATAATACTTAAAATTCCATTGTACTCCCCCCAATCATTAGTTTTAAACTTCCTCAATGGTTTATGTGATTGACCATGCCTTTCTGTGGGCGCCTGACCTTCTTCTCTCTGTATTTGTCTCGACCCCCTCTCTGGCCTCTCTTACTTCCCTCAGATCTGCTAGCCCCCACCCTATGAGGTTCTGTTTGGTGGCACGATTTATCTCGGGACGCATTCCACTGAGGAAAGCAATTTTTAATTGCTGATAATACGGGGCATCCAATCCATCCACTACCGGGGTTTCTATTAACCCACTATTAGCGGTGGACATGTCCTTTAATCTCTCTAGGTATTGGTTTATAGTCTTATGAAATGTCCAAGGGTTTAAACAAATATCATGTATATCGCCACAATTCTGTCGCAATTATTAATTTCCGCTCCTTATAATTCATTAGATTTAAGTAACTGCCTTTTCCTTGATTCCGTCATTCAAATACAACTCCCATTCTCTATAAATCCTTTAAGCAGGCCATTTAGACCACAACCAACGTACTTTATCGAATTCGCCTCGCTATTATTTTGAAAGAATCTGTCTTCCTATTTAAACTAAACAAGCTATCAAAACACTTGGTTTCTATCTTAAACAAACACTAACAACCGTATCGTTCCAGTCAAAACATAACAATAATTACATTAAATTTTAGTCCCCCGCATGGCAGGCAAGAATTCTACCACTGAACCACAATAATATTGTTCATGTTTACAATTTCGGTAGTTCTTTCCTGCTCGGATACAATGTTCACAGTCTGGCGAAATGTCCTGTACTATCGCAATTAAAACGCCTCTTCTCTCCGTCTTTGTCAGCGCGTCTCCCTATTTTTCCCCTTCTGTCTACAGTGTCTCTATCCACTTTTCTCAATAAGTTTGCTAAATCCTGTTCTCCTCTCTGTCTGCTCCTGGCTACCCAAACATTCATTTTTAGTAACTCCCTTACTTTTGGCCCCCTCCGCTCTCTTTCTAGCTTCTGCCAGCCAAACCCGAGCGGTGTCAAGCCCCTCTGTGCGCTGCTTCTCCGTCTTACCCCCACTGACCTTATGTATTTGTTTTACCATTAATTCCAATCTTTCAACATTTAAACATCCATCAAAATCATACTTCTTCCTCCATCTCGGCCCAAAATGAATGTTCCTTTTATCTTTTCCCAGCACAAAACGTACATCTCCCGTCAATACCGGGATTTCCTTAGAGGATTTACTACCCATGTTGCTTAAATCGTTTAAAGTACACTCGTATTTATTCTGCTTCTTCTCCCAAACTAGAGTTTTAGAAATATTATTCGTAAGAACCTTAAACTATGTGCTTTAATTTATACAACTCCGAACCAAATACGATCAGTGTCTCCTCGTTGTTAATCTTTAGGTGTATGCTATTTTACCGTTATTAACCTAGAATTTGGGGAATAATCGTTCTATATTACAAATTGCTTCTATCTCATCGCTCAAAAAGGACAAACGGCTTTTTTCTTGCGACTGTTGATTCTAACAATATGTTTTCATTTTTAACTATTCAATTTAGGGAATAATTCTTCTATATTACAAATTGCTTCTATCTCATCGCTCAAAAAGAACAACCGGCTTTTTTCTTGCGACTGTTGATTCTAGCAAGATGTTTTCGTTATTAACTATTCAATTTGGGGAATAATTATTCTATATTACAAATTGCTTCTATCTCATCGCTCAAAAAGGACAAACGGCTTTTTTCTTGCGACTGTTGATTCTAGCAAGATGTTTTCGTTATTAACCTTCTTTTCAATTATAGAGTAGTTCTGCTAGAATGATTTATACGTATCTATCCTAACCCGGTCTTTATCTCGCTCATAGGCAAACACTGCAACCCGTTTTATATTTAGGTTTTACTGTCTGTCTTTTCCTCGCGATTTATCGACAGAATTCTCCTCACACGCAATCCCTCATCCCAGCATAATCACTCTATCTCTCTCGAAACTTTATCTACAGCGGGGACTGTCGATCAGACATTAGGTCGCATATGTATGCAACTATAAACTACTTTCCGGGGTCGTAAAGCCCTAGTTAACAGCCTATTTATCTGTTGCTTCATGTAACTCTTGACACCAATACCTGTATCTCACTCCACCATATTAGGTCTCACCTCACCCATAGATATCAGACCCAAAGCCGTATTTAGGTACCGACTATCCCCCTATGGACTATTAACCCTTTTGCGTTATCAGGTTCTCGCCATAAGACCTAGTTTAGTTTTATGCAGTGGCCACAGTTGCCGAGGGTCTATTTCGGACCCTCTGTCGTTTTCGAATTCGTCGTTTTGGATTTACAACTAATTTCTGCCTTCCAGTCGCGCAGAATACTTGATTCCCTTTAAAACCGATTTTTCTCCACGCGAACTTCCGAAGCCAGATCACCAGCTATAACATCCCCGACTTTCAACGTCTAACACCCAGAGTACATTAAAATCCTCTACATCAATGAGATTTTGAATTTACGACTGATTCCTGTCTTCTATTCGCTCAGAATACTTGATTCCCTTTAAAACCGATTTTTCTCCGCACGAACTTCTGAGCCCAGGTCACCAGCTATAACATTCATCAATCTCAGCGTCTAATACCCAGAGTACCTTTCACTCACAACAATCGCTTTTGCCTTACACTCTCAACAATCGTTTTTGTCTTTCACTCACACCAATCGCTTTTGCCTTACACTCTCAACAATCGCTTTTGTCTTTCACTCACAACAATCGCTTTGCCTTGCACTCTCAACAATCGCTTTTGTCTTTCACTCACTTCTCATCAAATGCCAACACCCAATTGTGTCCCTTATTCCCTCATGCAATGCAGACAGGTGTATTTCTCATTTCACTCATTTCACCATGCAATGCAGACACACAGGTGTATCACTCATTTCACCATGCAATGCAAACCTATAGGTATATCACTCATTTCACTATGCAATGCAAACCTATAGGTATATCACTCACCCCTTATTTAATGTAATCATACAGGTGCTATTCCCCAAAAGTATGAATAAAGTCTACTAACCTTATCATTTGCAGCTGAGTTTTTCAATGTTCGTTGAATCTCGTCACCACCTCTGTCGCGTACCAATTTGCCACCGGCCTGTAAAGAACCCACAGAAAATGGCCAGGTCTTTGATTTACGGATATTTCATCCGCCCGTGCACGGTTTCGGTGTCTCCTTGGAACGACAGCGGCAGTTTGAGATCCGGCTCGAAGGACCAATTGTTAAAGGAATTTTATATCTTTGATGATAATAATCAATAATCAATTCGCCTTGACTAATGCCCAAGGTTTGTAAGACAATGGGTTAAAATAATTAGGCAAGGACTCAGCTTTCTGCAAAAGGTATCTGTAGCTTTTATTCAGAGAACGTTCTGAGGTCAGGATAACAAAACAGTCATTATATAGTTCTTGCTTTCTTACGCACATGCATTTACACACAAACTGTTGGTGACCTGCTTCCCCCACAAACTTCTCACACTCTTTATCACTATCCCGAGCTCGCCTGTTCCTTTCCCTCAAGGTTAGAAATGCTTTGAAGCTTTTACTCCCAGGACCATCTGTCTCCTGTTGCCCCTCCTAATTGTATACACACATTTCTTTCCCTATCCCATGGTTCCTGGACTTTCCAGAAATAATCAAACTTATAGATCCCTACATTGATCATTACATTGATTATTCATTAACCATTCTGTATGACTAATAATTCATCATGGTCTATTGATTCATTTACCTTTAATAGATAATTCTCTTATCATCAACCCATGGAGGTCTGGATTTGGAGTCACACTCAAAATTAAAGTGGAAAACCACACTACAGGCTGATCCAACTTTGATGTAATGTCCTTAAAACAACTCAAAATGGGGCTCAGTAGTGTGTGTGGCCTCCACGTGCCTGTATGACCTCCCTACAATGCCTGGGCATGCTCCTGATGAGGTGGCGGATGGTCTCCTGAGGGATTTCCTCCCAGACCTGGACTAAAGCACCCGCCAACTCCTGGACAGTCTGTGGTACAACGTGGCGTTGGTGGATGGAGCGAGACATGATGTCCCAGATGTGCTCAATTGGATTCAGGTCTGGGGAACGGGCGGGCCAGTCCATAGCATCAATGCCTTCCTCTTGCAGGAACTGCTGACACACTCCAGCCACATAAGGTCTAGCATTGTCTTGCATTAGGAGGAACCCAGGGCCAACCGCACCAGCATATGGTCTCACAGAGGGTCTGAGGATCTCGTCTCGGTACCTAATGGCAGTCAGGCTACCTCTGGCGAGCACATGGAGGGCTGTGCGGCCCCCCAAAGAAATGCCACCCCACACCATGACTGACCCACCGCCAAACCGGTCATGCTGGAGGATGTTGCAGGCAGCAGAACGTTCTCCACGGCGTCTCCAGACTCTGTCACATCTGTCACATGTGCTCAGTGTGAACCTGCTTTCATCTGTGAAGAGCACAGGGCGCCAGTGGCGAATTTGCCAATCTTGGTGTTCTCTGGCAAATGCCAAACGTACTGCACGTTGTTGGGCTGTAAGCACAACCCCCACCTGTGGACGTCGGGCCCTCATACCACCCTCATGGAGCCTGTTTCTGACCGTTTGAGCAGACACATGCACATTTGTGGCCTGCTGGAGGTCATTTTGCAGGGCTCTGGCAGTGCTCCTCCTGCTCCTCCTTGCACAAAGGCGGAGGTAGCGGTCCTGCTGCTGGGTTGTTGCCCTCCTACGGCCTCCTCCACGTCTCCTGATGTACTGGCCTGTCTCCTGGTAGCGCCTCCATGCTCTGGAACCTACGCTGACAGACACAGCAAACCTTCTTGCCACAGCTCGCATTGATGTGCCATCCTGGATGAGCTGCACTACCTGAGCCACTTGTGTGGGTTGTAGACTCCGTCTCATGCTACCACTAGAGTGAAAGCACTGCCAGCATTCAAAAGTGACCAAAACACCAGCCAGGAAGCATAGGAACTGAGAAGTGGTCTGTGGTCACCACCTGCAGAACAACTCCTTTATTGGGGGTGTCTTGCTAATTGCCTATAATTTCCACCTGTTGTCTATTCCATTTGCACAACAGCACGTGACATTTATTGTCAATCAGTGTTGCTTCCTAAGTGGACAGTTTGATTTCACAGAAGTGTGATTGGAGTTACATTGTTTTGTTTAAGTGTTCCCTTTATTTTTTTGAGTAGTGTGTGTGTGTGTGTTTGTGTATGTATGTATATATGTATATATATATATATATTAAATTGTATTGGTCACATAAACATGGTTAGACTATTCCTTGTCCATTATTGTCCTGGTTAGTGATTACTGTCTTATTTCACTGTAGAGCCTATAGCCCTGCTCAATATGCCTTAACCAACCACGTTGTTTCACCTCCCACATATGCGATGACATCACCTGGTTTAAACGTCTCTAGAGACTATATCTCTTCATTACTCAATGCCTAGGTATACCTCCAATGTACTCCCTTCCTACCATACCTTTGTCTGTACGTTATGCCTTGAGTCTATGCTATCGTGCCCAGAATTCTGCTCCCTTTACTCTCTGTTCCGAACGTGCTAGACGGCCAGTTCTTATAGCCTTTAGCCATACACTTATCCTACTTCTCCTCTGTTCCTCTGGAGATGTAGAGGTTAATCCAGGACCTGCAGTGCCTAGCTCCACTCCTACTCCCCAGGTTCTCTCATTTGTTGACTTCTGTAACCGTAAAAGCCTTGGTTTCATGCATGTTAACATTAGAAGCCTACTCCCTAAATTTGCTTTATTCACTGCCTTAGCACATTCTGCCAACCCGGATGTCTTAGCCATGTCTGAATCCTGGCTTAGGAAAACCACCAAAAACCCTGAAATTTCCATCCCTAACTATAACATTTTCCTCCAAGATAGAACTGCCAAAGGGGGCGGTGTTGCAATCTACTGCAGAGATAGCCTGCAGAGTTCTGTCTTACTATCCAGGTCTGTACCAAAACAATTCGAGCTTCTACTTCTAAAAAATCCACCTTTCCAGAAACAAGTCTCTCACCGTTGCCGCTTGCTATAGACCAACCTCTGCCCCCAGCTATGCCCTGGACCCCATATGTGAATTGATTGCCCCCCATTTATCTTCTGAGCTCGTGCTGCTAGGTGACCTAAACTGGGACATGCATAACACCCTGGCCATCCTACAATCTAAGCTTGATGCCCTCAATCTCACACAAATGATCATTGAACCTACCAGGTACAACCCCAAATCCGCAAACACGGGCACCCTCATAGATGGCATCCTAACTAACTCGCCCTCCAAATACACCTCTGCTATTGTCAACCAAGATCTCAGCGATCACTGCCTCATTGCCTGCATCCGTAATAGTTCTGCGGTCAAACAACCACACCTCATCACTGTCAAACGCTCCCTAAAACATTCCTGGGAACAGGCCTTTCTAATTGACCTGGAATGACACTATCCTGGAATGACAGTGACCTCATCCTGTCAGTAGATGATGCCTGGTTATTCTTTAAAAGTGCCTTCCTCACAGTCTAAAATGAGCATGCTCCATTCCAAAAATGTAGAACTAGGACTAGATATAGCCCTAAGTTCACTCCAGACCTGTCTGCCCTTGACCAGCACAAAACATCCTGTGGCGTTCTGCATTAGCATAAAATAGGCCCCGTGATATGCAACTTTTTAGGGAAGTTAGGAACTAATATACACAGGCAGTTAGGAAAGCTAGCTTTTTCAAACAGAAATTCGCATCCTGTAGTTCTAACTCAAAGTTCTGGGACACTGTAAAGTCCATGGAGAATAAGAGCACCTCCTCCCAGCTGCCCACTGCACTGAGGCTAGGAAACTCTGTCTCTACTGATAAATCCACAATAATTGAGAAATTCAATAAGCATTTTTCTACAGCTGGCCATGCTTTCCACCTGGCTACCCCTACACCGGTGAACAGCCCTCCCCACAGCAACTCGCGCAAACCTCCGCCACTTCTCCTTCACCCAAATCCAGATAGCTGATGTTCTGAAAGAGCTGCAAAATCTGGACCCCTACAAATCAGCTGGGCTAGACAATCTGGACCTTCTCTTTTTAAAATTATCTGCTGAAATCATTGCAACCCCTATTACTAGCATGTTCAACCTCTCTTTCATATCGTCTGAGTTTCCCATAGATTGGAAAGCTTCCGCAGTCATCCCCCTCTTCAAAGGGGCAGAAACTCTAGACCCAAACTGCTACAGACCTATATCTATTCTACAGTGCTTTTAAGGTCTTTGAAAGTCAAGTTAACAAACAGATTACCAACCATTTCGAATCTCACCGTACCTTCTCCGCTATGCAATATGGTTTCAGTGCTGGTCATGGGTGCACCTCAGCCACGCTCAAGGTTCTAAACGATATCATAACTGCCATCAATAAGAGACATTACTGTGCAGCCGTATTAATCGACCTGGCTAAGGCTTTCGACTCCGTCAATCACAACATTCTTATTGGCAGACTCAACAGCCTTGGTTTCTCAAATGATTTTCTCGCTTGGTTCACCAACTACTTCTCCGATAGAGTTCAGTATGTCAAATCGGAGGGCCTGTTGTCCGGACCTCTGGCAGTCTCTATGGGTGTGCCACAGGGTTAAATTCTCGGGCCGACTCTCTTCTCTGTATACATCAATGATGTCGCTCTCGCTACTGGTGATTCTTTGATCCACCTCTACGCAGACGACGACCATTCTGTATGCCTCTGGCCCTTCGTTGGACACTCTTAACGAACCTCCAGATGAGCTTCAATGCCATACAACTCTCCTTCCGTGGCCTCCAACTGCTCTTAAATGCAAGTAAAACTAAATGCATGATCTTCAACCAATCGCTGCCCTCACCTGACCACCCGTCCAACATCACTACTCTGGACAGTTCTGACTTAGAATAGGTGGACAACTACAAATAGCTAGGTGTCTGGTTAGACTGTAAACTCTTCTTCCAGACTCACATTAAACATCTCCAATCCAAAATTAAATCTAGAATCGGCTTCCTATTTCACAACGAAGCATCCTTCACTCATGCTGCCAAACATACCCTCGTAAAACTGACCATCCTACCGATCCTCGACTTCGGCGATGTCATTTACAAAATAGCCTCCAACACTCTACTCAACAAATTGGATGCAGTCTCTCACAGTGCCATCTGTTTTGTCACCAAAGCCCCATATACTACCCACCACTGCGACCTGTATGATCTCGTTGGCATGCCCTCGCTTCATACTTGTCGCCAAACCCACTGGCTCCAGGCCATCTACAAGTCTGCTAGGTAAAGCCCTGCCTTATCTCAGCTCACTGGTCACCATAGCACCACCTACTTGTAGCACGCACTCCAGCAGGTATATCTCACTGATCACCCCCAAAGCCAATTCTTCCTTTGGCCACCTCTTCTTCCAGTTCTCTGCTGCCAATGACTGGAACGAACTGCAAAAATCTCTGAAGCTGGAGACTCTTACCTCCTTCACTAGCTTTAAACACCAGCTGTCAGAGCAGCTCACAGATCACTGCACCTGTACATAGCTCATCTGTAAATAGACCATTCAATCTACCTCATCCCCATACTGTATTTATTTATTTATCTTGCTCCTTTGCACCCCAGTATCTCAACTTGCACATTCATCTTCTGCACATCCTACCATTCCAGTGTTTAATTGCTATATTGTAATTACTTTGCCACCATGGCCTATTTATTGCCTTACCTCTCTTACCCTACCTTCTTTGCACATGCTGTATATTGATTTTTCTACTGTATTATTGATTGCATGTTTGTTTATTCCATGTGTAACACTGTGTTTTTGTATGTGTCGAACTGCTTTGCTTTATCTTGACCTTGCCGCAGTTGCAAATGAGAACTTGGTCTCAACTAGTCTACCTGGTTAAATAAAGGTGAAAAATAATATTTTTTTAAATAATGTTAATGCGAGTGTAGCGAAATGCTTGTGCTTCTTGTTCCGACAGTGCAGTAATATCTAACAAGTAATCTAACAATTTCACAACAGCTACCTTAAAACCTGTTGAGGCCAGGGGGCAGGATCTTATCCCGGTATTGGGATTCATTGTCATGTGACCATGGCGGGGAATTCAAAACTGCAAGAGTAATCATTTCAAATAATCAAATAATCAACTATTTTCCTCCATTTGAAAGATATATCTCCTAAATCTAACCACGCTGTCCGATTTTCGGAGGCTTTACGGAGAATGCATAAAGTTAGGTTATGTGAGGAGAGTACATTGACAATAGCTGCGTGTAATGTTTAGCCAATTCAAAGAAGGGCATCAACAGACAGAAAACTAGCTAGAATTATGCACTTACCTTTGACAATCTGCATCAGATGACACTCATAGGACATTATGTTAGACAATACATGCATTTTTAGTTCCATCAAGTTCATATTTATATCCAAAAACAGCATTTACAGTCGCGGTGAAATTCAGAATTTTTTTCGGCTCGAATGCTCCCAGTGAATCCAGCATTACAAATCACGGAATTACTATTCGAAAACATTGGTAAATTATAATATTGTCATTCAAAGAATAATATATTATCATCTCGTAATTGCTACCGAATGGCCAGATCTCAAAATAACTTTACTGGGAAATCACATTTTGCTATAAACTGGGTACTATGCTAACAACATAAGCTAAGCTATAAGCTAAGCTAAGCTATACCGTTAGCATTAGCATCATCTAATATCGATAATAACATTCTAAATATCCCCTTACCTTTGATTATCTCCATCAGAAGGCGCTGCCAGCGATCCCAGGTCCAGAACAAATGTGGTTTCTTTTGATAAAGTTCATAATTTATGTCCAAATAGTTAGCGTTCAGTAGGCTCCCACAAAATGAGGTGGGCAGTGTAAAGTCACGCCGAAAAGCTAAAAAAAACCTAGTAAATAATCTATTTATGTTTGTTCAAACATGTCAAACGTTGTTTAGCATTAATCTTTTGGTCCATTTTTAACGTGAAACATCAGTAAACATCAGTAATATTTTCACACAACCTATCAAGTGTCTAGAATAAACGATTATGACAAAGACACTCTTCTCAGATTCATGCGCAGGCGCAAAAAATGAAGTGATGACGTGTCAACTTGTAAGCATTCTAATTCGGTCTGTATTCATGACAGATGCTTCCAACAACTTTCTAAAGATCGTTGACATCTAGTGGAAGCAGTAGGAGTTGCGAACTGAATCCTTTCTCACTGTGGTATCTTTAAAACAATGACACTAAATAGTACAGTCACAAAATTCTCATTTTTTTTAAATCTATTTTTCACAGGTTTTTGCCTGCAATATGAGTTTTGTTATACTTACAGACACCATTCAAACTGTTTTAGAAAATTCAGAGTGTTTTCTATCCGAATGTGTTAAAAATATACATATCCTAGCTTCTGAGTTGGTGTAGGAGGCAGTTAAAAATGGGCACATATTTTTTTCAAAATTCTCAATACTGCCCCCGTGGCCCGTAGAGGTTAAACACAAGTGTAAAGGAATGAATAAGAATATGTACATAGAAATATATGGATGAGCGATGGCCGAAAGGCATAAGCAAGATGCAGTAGATGGTATAGAGTACAGTATATACATATGAGATGAGTAATGTAGGGTATGTAAACATTATATTAAGTGGCATTGTTAAAAGTGACTAGTGATACATTTATTACATCCAATGTTTAATTATTAAAGTGGCTAGAGATTTGAGTCAGTATGTTGGCAGCAGCCACTCAGTGTTAGTGATTGCTGTTTAACAGTCTGATGGCCTTGAGATAGCAGCTGTTTTTCAGTCTCTCGGTCCCGGCTTTGATGCACCTGTACTGACCGCGCCTTCTGGATGATAGCGGGGTGGACAGACAGTGGCTCGGGTGGTTGTTGTCCATGATGATCTTTTTGGCCTTCCTGTGACATTGGGTGGTGTAGGTGTCCTGGAGGGCAGGTAGTTTGCCCCCGGTGATGCATTGTGCAGACCTCACTACCCTCTGGAAAGCCTTGCATTTGTGGGCGGAGCAGTTGCCGTACCAGGCAGTGATACAGCCCGACAGGATGCTCTCGATTGTGCATCTGTAAAAGTTTGAGTGTTTTTGGCGACAAGCCAAATTTCTTCAGCGTCCTGAGGTTGAAGAGGCGGTGTTGCGCATTCTTCACCACGCTGTCTGTGTGGGGGGACCATTTCAGTTTGTCCATGATGTGTACGCCAAGGAACTTAAAACTTTCCACCTTCTCCACTACTGTCCCGTCGATATGGATAGGGGGTGCTCCCTCTGCTGTTTCCTGAAATCCACGATCATCTCCTTTCTTTTGTTGATATTAAGTATGAGGTTATTTTCCTGACACCACACTCCGAGGGCCCTCACCTCCTCCCTGTTGGCCGTCTAGTTGTTGATGGTAATCAAGCTTACCACTGTAGTGTCGTCTTCAAACTTGATGATTGAGTTGGAGGCATGTGTGGCCACACAGTCATGGGTGAACAGGGAGTACAGGAGAGGGCTGAGAATGCACCCTTGTGGGGCCCCAGTGTTGAGGATCAGCAGGGTGGAGATGTTGTTTCCTACCCTCACCATCTGGGGGCAGCCCGTCAAAGTCCAGGACCCAGTTGCACAGGGCGGGGTCGAGACCCAGGTTCTCGAGCTTAATGACGAGTTTGGAGGGTACTATGTTGTTAAATGCTGAGCTGTCGTCGATGAACAGCATTCTTACATAGGTATTCCTCTTGTCCAGATGGATTAGGGCAGTGTGCAGTGTGATTGCGATTGTGTCGTCTGTGGACCTATTGGGGCGGTAAGCAAATTGGAGTGGGTCTAGGGTGTCAGGTAGGGTGGAGGTGATATGATCCTTGACTAATCTCTCAAAGCACTTCATGATGACGGAAGTGAGTGCTACGAGTACTCTGCTGACATAATCTAATGTTTTGCTTTCGTTGTAAAGCCTTTTTGAAATTGGACAGTGTGGTTAGATTAACCTCTCTGGGCTAGGTGGCACCAAATCGTCCCACCTACGTAACAGCCAGTTGAATCCTGTGGCGCGATTTTCAAATAGCTTAGAAATGCTATTACTTCAATTTCTCAAACATATGACTATTTTACAGCATTTTAAAGACAAGACTCTCGTTAATCTAACCACACTGTCCGATTTCAAAAAGGCTTTACAACGAAAGCAAAACATTAGATTATGTCAGCAGAGTACCCAGCCAGAAATAATCAGACACGCATTTTTCAAGCTAGCATATAATGTCACAAAAACCCAGAAGACAGCTAAATGCAGCACTAACCTTTGATGATCTTCATCAGATGACACACCTAGGACATTATGTTATACAATACATGCATGTTTTGTTCAATCAAGTTCATATTTATATCAAAAAACAGCTTTTTACATTAGCATGTGACGTTCAGAACTAGCATACCCCCCGCAAACTTCCGGGGAATTTACTAACAATTTACTAAATTACTCACGATAAACGTTCACAAAAAGCATAACAATTATTTTAAGAATTATAGATACAGAACTCCTCTATGCACTCGATATGTCCGATTTTAAAATAGCTTTTTGGTGAAAGCACATTTTGCAATATTCTAAGTACATAGCCCAGCCATCAACAGCCAGTGTAATCCCGTGGCGCGATATTCAAATACCTTAGAAATGCTATTACTTCAATTTCTCAAACATATGACTATTTTACACCATTTTAAAGACAAGACTCTCGTTAACCTGTTAGGGCTAGGGGGCAGTATTTACACCGCCGGATAAAAAACGTACCCGATTTAATCTGGTTACCACTCCTACCCAGTAACTAGAATATGCATATACTTATTAGATATGGATAGAAAACACCCTGAAGTTTCTAAAACTGTTTGAATGGTGTCTGTGAGTATAACAGAACTCATATGGCAGGCAAAAACCTGAGAGATTCCTTTACAGGAAGTGGCCTGTCTGACCATTTATTGGCTTTCTTTGACATCTCTTTCCAAAATTAAGGATCTCTGCGGTAACGTGACACTTCCCACGGCTCCCATAGGCTCTCAGAGCCCGGGAAAAAACAGAATGTCGTCATTGCAGCCCCCCCTCATTGTTCTCAGATCGACCACTTACCAAATGCGCTACTGTTTTTCAGCCATGGCCTGCAAAGTCATCATTCAACGTTCTGCCGCCTTCTGAGAGCCTATGGGATCGTTAGAAAATGTCACGTTACAGCAGAGATCCCCTGTTTTGGATAGAGATGATCAAGAAGGCCAAGAAAAGGTCAGACAGGGTACTTCCTGTATGCAATCTTCTCAGGTTTTGGCCTGCCAAATGAGTTCTGTTATACTCACAGACACCATTCAAACAGTTTAAGAAACTTTGGAGTGTTTTCTATCCAAAGCTAATAATTATATGCATATTCTAGATTCTGGGCAGGAGTAATAATCAGATTAAATCGGGTACGTTTTTTATCCGGCCGTGAAAATACTGCCCCCTATCCATAACAAGTTAACTGACTTGCCTAGTTAAATAAAGGTAAAATAAACATCATGTTCAACAGACACACAGGTAGGTTTTCGCCTGGAGACCCTCTATATACACTCTGTAATATTGTGGTGAATCTATTGCCTTAGGGATTGCCACATTCCCCTCGGAG